>NW_027394277.1:1397689-1486605 GCF_049309525.1 Garra rufa | reverse complement strand
AGGTGTGTGTGCACTTACCACACTTGTGGTTTTAACTGGAAGACGCCCAGGCATAGCGTGGGACGCTTACCGACATGATCGGATTTAAGGAGAGTGTTTTCCCAGAGGGTTTCACTATCAGCTCCATGCCGTCTGAAGAGACGGAAAGGGGATAACCCTGAAGGTGAGGGGATTGCCACACTAACCCTCCCCTGGACAGAAGCTCGCAAGCTATCTGTCAACAGAGAAGAACATGGAGCTGAGACCATCCTGCAATAGTGGACGACAGTGGAGGACAAAAATCCTGACCCTGATCCACAGGGAGAATCGCTTCTCCAGAAGGGGGCACTGCTGTCTTTTTAGGGAACCCTTAATGAAAAGGGGAAGCGTGCACAGCCCGGTCCACGCGACCTGTATGAAGGTCTGGCAATCTCACGAAGGTGGGTTGGCGCTCATAGAAGACCCTTCCCAGAAGGGGAGCTGCACAACCGAACAGGAGCGAATGCTCTCACTGTTACCCTTCATAGAGGGGAGCATACATCCAGAATAAAGGCTGGAGAGTAGAAACCTGAAGCATGAAGGTCAAGCTCCTACCCTGGGAAACAGGGAGGAGAACTTGGCCACCAAGGAGTGGTGCTCTTATAAGTGAACCCTGGAAAGGGGGCACGCCAACATCCTTGTAGCAGGTCCATAACTCTCAAAGGTCTGTCCCTGGTAGATTCCTACCCTCAGGAGGGAGGAAGCATTCAGTCCTGGGAAGTTGCTCTGAAGGAAACCCTGAATTAGGGGAGCTCAGGTCCGTTCCAGCAATCCTGCGCACAGGGAGGAACGTGAGCTCTTAACCTTAACAAACCCATTCCTCAGAAGGGGGAGCACTCAGTCCTGGGAAGTTGCTCTGAAGGAAACCCTGGATTAGGGGAGCTCAGGTCCGTTCCAGCAATCCTGCGCACAGGGAGGAACGTGAGCTCTTAACCTTAACAAACCCATTCCTCAGAAAGGGGAGCACTGTTTGCCTTGAAAGTTTCTGGGAAGCTCCGAAATGAATAAGGGCAGCTTCCTAGTTCAGACACTTCGTAAACCTTTCCTCAGAAAGGGAAGTGGAACTAGGCCTGGGGAGCGAGAATCGATCCTAAAGTGACGGCTTTCTAAGGTGTTAAACACCGAAGGATGCTCAAACCCTCTGTAGGGGAGACATTCGACAGCCTGGGTGTAGATCCTACATCAAGTGCTGCTTCAGCCCTCAGGCTTAGAATGAGGCGACTTGAAGAGAGTCTCAAAGTAGCGCTCAGATAAAAACCCCTTTCCTCAGAAAGGGGAGCGCACACCGAGAATCAAGACCCCAGCTGGAAAGCGTGTCACCAGGTGGTGCTCAAATAAAAAGCCTTTTCCGCAGAAAAGGGAGCAACCAAACCTGCTCCGAGTCCGCAGCGAGCACTCCGGACTGCTGGTACTCCTATGTAAGTGAACACCTGTCTCAACAGGTGTAGACACTCAGTTTCCATAGAAACCGTATTTAGGAGAGGACACGAAGCGGATCCTCGCACGCAGGCCGTCTGCAACAGAGTTAAACATACTAGTGCAATCTTAAATATAAATATCTTAAGATGCTTACCTAGGGAGAAAGGAAAAATTTCCTTTTGCTCGTTTAACCACTGAAGGGAGAAGCCCGATTGTGCTGGAACGAGTGTTGTGTAGACGGACACCACCATACAACCGGAAGGGAGGGGTGCTCCGTTGAGATGTTTCCACATTCCTTTTCTGAGGGAAAAACACAACACGCAACCCAAACCCTGCAGGCAACACGCCTATCCAGCCATAAGGGGGGCGTAACTAGGGAGTTATGCTCCTGTCTCAACAGGACATAAGTCTACACTAGGCCTGCAAAGGACAGCATAAACATACCAAGGGCAAACCTAAGAAAAACTTAGGGAGCTTACCTTGAAGAGGACAGAGGTCCTATGTGTAATATATGCTGTAAGGGTTGATTTACCGCACAGCCTGTGGAGTGGAGAGGGCAAACACTGCCGTAACCTTAATCCATAGGATCAGAGGGGGCGTCTGCCGTAGACTCGTCGTATTTCTTCTGTGAATAGAGAAAAACATACACAGGTCTGAGACAGTATGAAGTTCCTTCACGTAAAAAATGGATCATACTCACCCATTTAAAAGCATCCTGTTTCATAGAAAGAGGCGGGGTTTTTTTTTTTTTTTTTCAGAGACCGCCTGATTCCAGACCGTCCGAAAATTAGGGTTCTATACAGGTAGAACCCCCAAAGGACATCATGGGTCCGGGGAGTGCAGGAAGCTTAAATGGAGACAGGGGAATTAATATGGCGACCCGACTGGACCGAGGGAAGGAGAGGTATTACTCTGACCCCTGCGAGAATTTTGTCTCGCTTGGATGACTTCCCTGAAATCCTGTCTGTCACCTCTCGATCCGCGTCGCCTCCTAGACCTGCTCGCAGGCGGGGGAGGAGCGCGGGATGCAACACTAGCCTTCTGCACCTACCTCCGTTCCTCAGAAGGAGGCGGAGCAGGACCCCTGTGGTGTTCGGGCTAATACCTGGACCTTCGAGGGATAAAGGATTTTTCAGCAGATCGGCTGGGTAGGCTTGGAGCACTGCCATGGTGTGCAGTGCACCCACCGCCTGACCTGCTGCTGCATACGCTCTGCCGTTCAGCAGGGCCGGAGAAGGCAGAGAGGGAGTCTTGAGAGAGAAAGCCCGCCCTGTGGAGAGATAGCATCTCTTCCACAAGGGGCGTCCTCTCATAGCCGTGGTCGCGCAAACCCTCGATACTAGCATAGTTCGCAATGGACGAACTATGAATGCGCGCCGCGTACGGCTTTTTCCAGACCCTCTCGATTTCAGTATGAAGATCGGGAAGGAATGGGAGACTCACCAGAGCTGGATGGTTATGGCCTGAAAAGATATCGCTCGTCAAGGCGACCCCGCGGCGCTATCTTTCTAGCCCGCTTCCACAGCAGGACAAGCCTGGCCGTGGTGCGGTCCATAACCTCTGGCAGCTCTTCGTATGCAGGGCAGGAAGGTAGAGAGGATTCAGCCTCAGCGTCTTCATCCATCTCTAGCATTTCCTGCTCTTCTTGGGTGGAACCCAAAAGAGCACTTGCTCCTGGATCTGATGACGTCAGCGATAACGCACCATCATCAGCTAGGAGCCTGTCGTCGTCTCCGGCTGGCGAGAGAGAGAGACCCCTCTCAAGATCGTCAGCCAGTTCCACTTGCGAGCCCCACGAGCTCAGTTTCCTCCGTGCCTCGGCAACGGCAGGACCCGAACCGCGAGGGGCAAGTGGACGCTCATCTTTCCTCAGAAAGAGAGACAGACGAGACCGGAGCTTCTTCATAGAGAAGCGCTCATAATGTATACACAATGCCCCCTCAAGGACATCGCGTGTGTGCTCTTAGCCCAAACAGAATATCGCAAAGATCATGTGTGTCATCAGGTGTCAAATAACGCGGACACAGATGAACACACCGTTTAAACGACTTGCTAGTGCTTGCCATGATAGTAGTTCAAAGAAAGGATTCTTACCGTTTCTTCCCATGCACATCCAAACCGGGAAAGCTGAAGACAGCGAAGATGTATTGTGTTGCACGGGCGCCTCTTTATGTTATGGTCGCCCGGTAGTGACGCAACGGCAGCGACTGACGCGCCGCGGTGACGTCATACGCTGGCGCCGGCCATTTCATGTAGTTTTTCTATGCATTCTTCAGACTCGAGGCACGCTGCAGCGTTCCCCAAAAGCGCCCTCTAGAGGACGCAGTGAGAGTTCCCTTCGGAAGGGAACAGCGTTTCAGCACATAACAAACTTGGTTCTGGTAATGCAAGCTGAAACTCGGCCCAAAATTAAAATTGCAGTCTGTGCATGAATAAAACCTATTTTGCAGCACAGAGAAACATATCTGAAGGTGTTAGAAGTGTTTTGCATGATTTTTGAAGTTAGAGCCTGAAATGTCAGAAAACGGCGTTTCAGCACATAACAAACTTGGTTCAGGCAATGCAAGCTGAAACTCGGCCCAAAATTAAAATTGCAGTCTGTGCATGAATAAAACCTATTTTGCAACACAGAGAAACATATCTGAAGGTGTTAGAAGTGTTTTGCATGATTTTTGAAGTTAGAGCCTGAAATGTCAGAAAAAGGCTTTTCAGCACATAACAAACTTTGTTCTGGCAATGCAAGCTGAAACTCGGTCCAAAATTAAAATTGCAGTCTGTGCATGAATAAAACCTATTTTGCAACACAGAGAAACATATCTGAAGGTGTTAGAAGTGTTTTGCATGATTTTTGAAGTTAGAGCCTGAAATGTCAGAAAACGGCGTTTCAGCACATAACAAACTTGGTTCAGGCAATGCAAGCTGAAACTCGGCCCAAAATTAAAATTGCAGTCTGTGCATGAATAAAACCTATTTTGCAGCACAGAGAAACATATCTGAAGGTGTTAGAAGTGTTTTGCATGATTTTTGAAGTTAGAGCCTGAAATGTCAGAAAACGGCGTTTCAGCACATAACAAACTTGGTTCAGGCAATGCAAGCTGAAACTCGGCCCAAAATTAAAATTGCAGTCTGTGCATGAATAAAACCTATTTTGCAACACAGAGAAACATATCTGAAGGTGTTAGAAGTGTTTTGCATGATTTTTGAAGTTAGAGCCTGAAATGTCAGAAAAAGGCTTTTCAGCACATAACAAACTTTGTTCTGGCAATGCAAGCTGAAACTCGGTCCAAAATTAAAATTGCAGTCTGTGCATGAATAAAACCTATTTTGCAACACAGAGAAACATATCTGAAGGTGTTAGAAGTGTTTTGCATGATTTTTGAAGTTAGAGCCTGAAATGTCAGAAAACGGCGTTTCAGCACATAACAAACTTGGTTCAGGCAATGCAAGCTGAAACTCGGCCCAAAATTAAAATTGCAGTCTGTGCATGAATAAAACCTATTTTGCAACACAGAGAAACATATCTGAAGGTGTTAGAAGTGTTTTGCATGATTTTTGAAGTTAGAGCCTGAAATGTCAGAAAACGGCGTTTCAGCACATAACAAACTTGGTTCAGGCAATGCAAGCTGAAACTCGGCCCAAAATTAAAATTGCAGTCTGTGCATGAATAAAACCTATTTTGCAACACAGAGAAACATATCTGAAGGTGTTAGAAGTGTTTTGCATGATTTTTGAAGTTAGAGCCTGAAATGTCAGAAAACAGCCTTTCAGCGCAGAACAAACTTGGTTCAGGCAATGCAAGCTGAAACTCGGTATAAAATTAAAATTGCAGTCTGTGCATGAATAAAACCTATTTTGCAACACAGAGAAACATATCTGAAGGTGTTAGAAGTGTTTTGCATGATTTTTGAAGTTAGAGCCTGAAATGTCAGAAAACAGCGTTTCAGCACTTAACAAACTTGGTTCTGGCAATGCAAGCTGAAACTCGGTCCAAAATTAAAATTGCAGTCTGTGCATGAATAAAACCTATTTTGCAACACAGAGAAACATATCTGAAGGTGTTAGAAGTGTTTTGCATGATTTTTGAAGTTAGAGCCTGAAATGTCAGAAAACGGCGTTTCAGCACATAACAAACTTGGTTCTGGCAATGCAAGCTGAAACTCGGTCCAAAATAAAAATTGCAGTCTGTGCATGAATAAAACCTATTTTGCAACACAGAGAAGCATATCTGAAGGTGTTAGAAGTGTTTTGCATGATTTTTGAAGTTAGAGCCTGAAATGTCAGAAAACGGCGTTTCAGCACATAACAAACTTGGTTCAGGCAATGCAAGCTGAAACTCGACCAAAAATTAAAATTGCAGTCTGTGCATGAATAAAACCTATTTTGCAACACAGAGAAACATATCTGAAGGTGTTAGAAGTGTTTTGCATGATTTTTGAAGTTGGAGCCTGAAATGTCAGAAAACAGCGTTTCAGCACATAACAAACTTGGTTCTGGCAATGCAAGCTGAAACTCGGCCCAAAATTAAAATTGCAGTCTGTGCATGAATAAAACCTATTTTGCAACACAGAGAAACATATCTGAAGGTGTTAGAAGTGTTTTGCATGATTTTTGAAGTTAGAGCCTGAAATGTCAGAAAACGGCGTTTCAGCACATAACAAACTTGGTTCATGCAATGCAAGCTGAAACTCGGCCCAAAATTAAAATTGCAGTCTGTGCATGAATAAAACCTATTTTGCAACACAGAGAAACATATCTGAAGGTGTTAGAAGTGTTTTGCATGATTTTTGAAGTTAGAGCCTGAAATGTCAGAAAACAGCGTTTCAGCACTTAACAAACTTGGTTCTGGCAATGCAAGCTGAAACTCGGTCCAAAATTAAAATTGCAGTCTGTGCATGAATAAAACCTATTTTGCAACACAGAGAAACATATCTGAAGGTGTTTGAAGTGTTTTGCATGATTTTTGAAGTTAGAGCCTGAAATGTCAGAAAACGGCGTTTCAGCACATAACAAACTTGGTTCAGGCAATGCAAGCTGAAACTCGGCCAAAAATTAAAATTGCAGTCTGTGCATGAATAAAACCTATTTTGCAACACAGAGAAACATATCTGAAGGTGTTAGAAGTGTTTTGCATGATTTTTGAAATTAGAGCCTGAAATGTCAGACAACAGCGTTTCAGCACATAACAAACTTGGTTCTGGTAATGCAAGCTGAAACTCGGCCCAAAATTAAAATTGCAGTCTGTGCATGAATAAAACCTATTTTGCAGCACAGAGAAACATATCTGAAGGTGTTAGAAGTGTTTTGCATGATTTTTGAAGTTAGAGCCTGAAATGTCAGAAAACGGCGTTTCAGCTCATAACAAACTTGGTTCAGGCAATGCAAGGTGAAACTCGGCCCAAAATTAAAATTGCAGTCTGTGCATGAATAAAACCTATTTTGCAACACAGAGAAACATATCTGAAGGTGTTAGAAGTGTTTTGCATGATTTTTGAAGTTAGAGCCTGAAATGTCAGAAAACTTGGTTCTGGCAATGCAAGCTGAAACTCGGTCCAAAATTAAAATTGCAGTCTGTGCATGAATAAAACCTATTTTGCAACACAGAGAAACATATCTGAAGGTGTTAGAAGTGTTTTGCATGATTTTTGAAGTTAGAGCCTGAAATGTCAGAAAAAGGCATTTCAGCACATAACAAACTTGGTTCTGGCAATGCAAGCTGAAACTCGGCCAAAAATTAAAATTGCAGTCTGTGCATGAATAAAACCTATTTTGCAACACAGAGAAACATATCTGAAGGTGTTAGAAGTGTTTTGCATGATTTTTGAAGTTAGAGCCTGAAATGTCAGAAAACGGCGTTTCAGCACATAACAAACTCGGTTCAGGCAATGCAAGCTGAAACTCGGCCAAAAATTAAAATTGCAGTCTGTGCATGAATAAAACCTATTTTGCAACACAGAGAAACATATCTGAAGGTGTTAGAAGTGTTTTGCATGATTTTTGAAGTTAGAGCCTGAAATGTCAGAAAACAGCGTTTCAGCACATAACAAACTTGGTTCAGGCAATGCAAGCTGAAACTCGGCCCAAAATTAAAATTGCAGTCTGTGCATGAATAAAACCTATTTTGCAGCACAGAGAAACATATCTGAAGGTGTTAGAAGTGTTTTGCATGATTTTTGAAGTTAGAGCCTGAAATGTCAGAAAACGGCGTTTCAGCACATAACAAACTTGGTTCAGGCAATGCAAGCTGAAACTCGGCCCAAAATTAAAATTGCAGTCTGTGCATGAATAAAACCTATTTTGCAGCACAGAGAAACATATCTGAAGGTGTTAGAAGTGTTTTGCATGATTTTTGAAGTTAGAGCCTGAAATGTCAGAAAACGGCGTTTCAGCACATAACAAACTTGGTTCAGGCAATGCAAGCTGAAACTCGGCCCAAAATTAAAATTGCAGTCTGTGCATGAATAAAACCTATTTTGCAACACAGAGAAACATATCTGAAGGTGTTAGAAGTGTTTTGCATGATTTTTGAAGTTAGAGCCTGAAATGTCAGAAAACAGCGTTTCAGCACTTAACAAACTTGGTTCTGGCAATGCAAGCTGAAACTCGGTCCAAAATTAAAATTGCAGTCTGTGCATGAATAAAACCTATTTTGCAACACAGAGAAACATATCTGAAGGTGTTAGAAGTGTTTTGCATGATTTTTGAAGTTAGAGCCTGAAATGTCAGAAAACAGCGTTTCAGCACTTAACAAACTTGGTTCTGGCAATGCAAGCTGAAACTCGGTCTAAAATTAAAATTGCAGTCTGTGCATGAATAAAACCTATTTTGCAACACAGAGAAACATATCTGAAGGTGTTAGAAGTGTTTTGCATGATTTTTGAAGTTAGAGCCTGAAATGTCAGAAAACAGCGTTTCAGCACTTAACAAACTTGGTTCTGGCAATGCAAGCTGAAACTCGGTCCAAAATTAAAATTGCAGTCTGTGCATGAATAAAACCTATTTTGCAACACAGAGAAACATATCTGAAGGTGTTAGAAGTGTGTTGCATGATTTTTGAAGTTAGAGCCTGAAATGTCAGAAAACGGCGTTTCAGCACATAACAAACTTGGTTCAGGCAATGCAAGCTGAAACTCGGCCCAAAATTAAAATTGCAGTCTGTGCATGAATAAAACCTATTTTGCAACACAGAGAAACATATCTGAAGGTGTTAGAAGTGTTTTGCATGATTTTTGAAGTTAGAGCCTGAAATGTCAGAAAACAGCGTTTCAGCACATAACAAACTTGGTTCTGGTAATGCAAGCTGAAACTCGGCCCAAAATTAAAATTGCAGTCTGTGCATGAATAAAACCTATTTTGCAGCACAGAGAAACATATCTGAAGGTGTTAGAAGTGTTGTGCATGATTTTTGAAGTTAGAGCCTGAAATGTCAGAAAACGGCGTTTCAGCACATAACAAACTTGGTTCAGGCAATGCAAGCTGAAACTCGGCCAAAAATTAAAATTGCAGTCTGTGCATGAATAAAACCTATTTTGCAACACAGAGAAACATATCTGAAGGTGTTAGAAGTGTTTTGCATGATTTTTGAAGTTAGAGCCTGAAATGTCAGAAAACAGCGTTTCAGCACATAACAAACTTGGTTCTGGTAATGCAAGCTGAAACTCGGCCCAAAATTAAAATTGCAGTCTGTGCATGAATAAAACCTATTTTGCAGCACAGAGAAACATATCTGAAGGTGTTAGAAGTGTTTTGCATGATTTTTGAAGTTAGAGCCTGAAATGTCAGAAAACGGCGTTTCAGCACATAACAAACTTGGTTCAGGCAATGCAAGGTGAAACTCGGCCCAAAATTAAAATTGCAGTCTGTGCATGAATAAAACCTATTTTGCAACACAGAGAAACATATCTGAAGGTGTTAGAAGTGTTTTGCATGATTTTTGAAGTTAGAGCCTGAAATGTCAGAAAAAGGCTTTTCAGCACATAACAAACTTGGTTCTGGCAATGCAAGCTGAAACTCGGTCCAAAATTAAAATTGCAGTCTGTGCATGAATAAAACCTATTTTGCAACACAGAGAAACATATCTGAAGGTGTTAGAAGTGTTTTGCATGATTTTTGAAGTTAGAGCCTGAAATGTCAGAAAAAGGCTTTTCAGCACATAACAAACTTGGTTCTGGCAATGCAAGCTGAAACTCGGTCCAAAATTAAAATTGCAGTCTGTGCATGAATAAAACCTATTTTGCAACACAGAGAAACATATCTGAAGGTGTTAGAAGTGTTTTGCATGATTTTTGAAGTTAGAGCCTGAAATGTCAGAAAACGGCGTTTCAGCACATAACAAACTTGGTTCAGGCAATGCAAGCTGAAACTCGGCTAAAAATTAAAATTGCAGTCTGTGCATGAATAAAACCTATTTTGCAACACAGAGAAACATATCTGAAGGTGTTAGAAGTGTTTTGCATGATTTTTGAAGTTAGAGCCTGAAATGTCAGAAAACAGCGTTTCAGCACATAACAAACTTGGTTCTGGCAATGCAAGCTGAAACTCGGCCCAAAATTAAAATTGCAGTCTGTGCATGAATAAAACCTATTTTGCAACACAGAGAAACATATCTGAAGGTGTTAGAAGTGTTTTGCATGATTTTTGAAGTTAGAGCCTGAAATGTCAGAAAACGGCGTTTCAGCACATAACAAACTTGGTTCAGGCAATGCAAGCTGAAACTCGGCCCAAAATTAAAATTGCAGTCTGTGCATGAATAAAACCTATTTTGCAACACAGAGAAACATATCTGAAGGTGTTAGAAGTGTTTTGCATGATTTTTGAAGTTAGAGCCTGAAATGTCAGAAAACGCCGTTTCAGCACATAACAAACTTGGTTCAGGCAATGCAAGCTGAAACTCGGCCAAAAATTAAAATTGCAGTCTGTGCATGAATAAAACCTATTTTGCAACACAGAGAAACATATCTGAAGGTGTTAGAAGTGTTTTGCATGATTTTTGAAGTTAGAGCCTGAAATGTCAGAAAACAGCGTTTCAGCACATAACAAACTTGGTTCTGGTAATGCAAGCTGAAACTCGGCCCAAAATTAAAATTGCAGTCTGTGCATGAATAAAACCTATTTTGCAGCACAGAGAAACATATCTGAAGGTGTTAGAAGTGTTTTGCATGATTTTTGAAGTTAGAGCCTGAAATGTCAGAAAACGGCGTTTCAGCACATAACAAACTTGGTTCAGGCAATGCAAGGTGAAACTCGGCCCAAAATTAAAATTGCAGTCTGTGCATGAATAAAACCTATTTTGCAACACAGAGAAACATATCTGAAGGTGTTAGAAGTGTTTTGCATGATTTTTGAAGTTAGAGCCTGAAATGTCAGAAAAAGGCTTTTCAGCACATAACAAACTTGGTTCTGGCAATGCAAGCTGAAACTCGGTCCAAAATTAAAATTGCAGTCTGTGCATGAATAAAACCTATTTTGCAACACAGAGAAACATATCTGAAGGTGTTAGAAGTGTTTTGCATGATTTTTGAAGTTAGAGCCTGAAATGTCAGAAAAAGGCTTTTCAGCACATAACAAACTTGGTTCTGGCAATGCAAGCTGAAACTCGGTCCAAAATTAAAATTGCAGTCTGTGCATGAATAAAACCTATTTTGCAGCACAGAGAAACATATCTGAAGGTGTTAGAAGTGTTTTGCATGATTTTTGAAGTTAGAGCCTGAAATGTCAGAAAAAGGCGTTTCAGCACATAACAAACTTGGTTCTGGCAATGCAAGCTGAAACTCGGCCCAAAATTAAAATTGCAGTCTGTGCATGAATAAAACCTATTTTGCAACACAGAGAAACATATCTGAAGGTGTTAGACGTGTTTTGCATGATTTTTGAAGTTAGAGCCTGAAATGTCAGAAAACGGCGTTTCAGCACATAACAAACTTGGTTCAGGCAATGCAAGCTGAAACTCGGCCCAAAATTAAAATTGCAGTCTGTGCATGAATAAAACCTATTTTGCAACACAGAGAAACATATCTGAAGGTGTTAGAAGTGTTTTGCATGATTTTTGAAGTTAGAGCCTGAAATGTCAGAAAACGAAGTTTCAGCACATAACAAACTTGGTTCAGGCAATGCAAGCTGAAACTCGGCCCAAAATTAAAATTGCAGTCTGTGCATGAATAAAACCTATTTTGCAACACAGAGAAACATATCTGAAGGTGTTAGAAGTGTTTTGCATGATTTTTGAAGTTAGAGCCTGAAATGTCAGAAAACAGCCTTTCAGCGCAGAACAAACTTGGTTCAGGCAATGCAAGCTGAAACTCGGTATAAAATTAAAATTGCAGTCTGTGCATGAATAAAACCTATTTTGCAACACAGAGAAACATATCTGAAGGTGTTAGAAGTGTTTTGCATGATTTTTGAAGTTAGAGCCTGAAATGTCAGAAAACAGCGATTCAGCACTTAACAAACTTGGTTCTGGCAATGCAAGCTGAAACTCGGTCCAAAATTAAAATTGCAGTCTGTGCATGAATAAAACCTATTTTGCAACACAGAGAAACATATCTGAAGGTGTTAGAAGTGTTTTGCATGATTTTTGAAGTTAGAGCCTGAAATGTCAGAAAACAGCGTTTCAGCACTTAACAAACTTGGTTCTGGCAATGCAAGCTGAAACTCGGTCCAAAATTAAAATTGCAGTCTGTGCATGAATAAAACCTATTTTGCAACACAGAGAAACATATCTGAAGGTGTTAGAAGTGTTTTGCATGATTTTTGAAGTTAGAGCCTGAAATGTCAGAAAACGGCGTTTCAGCACATAACAAACTTGGTTCAGGCAATGCAAGCTGAAACTCGGCCCAAAATTAAAATTGCAGTCTGTGCATGAATAAAACCTATTTTGCAACACAGAGAAACATATCTGAAGGTGTTAGAAGTGTTTTGCATGATTTTTGAAGTTAGAGCCTGAAATGTCAGAAAACAGCGTTTCAGCACATAACAAACTTGGTTCTGGTAATGCAAGCTGAAACTCGGCCCAAAATTAAAATTGCAGTCTGTGCATGAATAAAACCTATTTTGCAGCACAGAGAAACATATCTGAAGGTGTTAGAAGTGTTTTGCATGATTTTTGAAGTTAGAGCCTGAAATGTCAGAAAACGGCGTTTCAGCACATAACAAACTTGGTTCAGGCAATGCAAGCTGAAACTCGGCCCAAAATTAAAATTGCAGTCTGTGCATGAATAAAACCTATTTTGCAACACAGAGAAACATATCTGAAGGTGTTAGAAGTGTTTTGCATGATTTTTGAAGTTAGAGCCTGAAATGTCAGAAAAAGGCTTTTCAGCACATAACAAACTTTGTTCTGGCAATGCAAGCTGAAACTCGGTCCAAAATTAAAATTGCAGTCTGTGCATGAATAAAACCTATTTTGCAACACAGAGAAACATATCTGAAGGTGTTAGAAGTGTTTTGCATGATTTTTGAAGTTAGAGCCTGAAATGTCAGAAAACGGCGTTTCAGCACATAACAAACTTGGTTCAGGCAATGCAAGCTGAAACTCGGCCCAAAATTAAAATTGCAGTCTGTGCATGAATAAAACCTATTTTGCAACACAGAGAAACATATCTGAAGGTGTTAGAAGTGTTTTGCATGATTTTTGAAGTTAGAGCCTGAAATGTCAGAAAACGGCGTTTCAGCACATAACAAACTTGGTTCAGGCAATGCAAGCTGAAACTCGGCCCAAAATTAAAATTGCAGTCTGTGCATGAATAAAACCTATTTTGCAACACAGAGAAACATATCTGAAGGTGTTAGAAGTGTTTTGCATGATTTTTGAAGTTAGAGCCTGAAATGTCAGAAAACAGCCTTTCAGCGCAGAACAAACTTGGTTCAGGCAATGCAAGCTGAAACTCGGTATAAAATTAAAATTGCAGTCTGTGCATGAATAAAACCTATTTTGCAACACAGAGAAACATATCTGAAGGTGTTAGAAGTGTTTTGCATGATTTTTGAAGTTAGAGCCTGAAATGTCAGAAAACGGCGTTTCAGCACATACCAAACTTGGTTCAGGCAATGCAAGCTGAAACTCGGTCCAAAATTAAAATTGCAGTCTGTGCATGAATAAAACCTATTTTGCAACACAGAGAAACATATCTGAAGGTGTTAGAAGTGTTTTGCATGATTTTTGAAGTTAGAGCCTGAAATGTCAGAAAACAGCGATTCAGCACTTAACAAACTTGGTTCTGGCAATGCAAGCTGAAACTCGGTCCAAAATTAAAATTGCAGTCTGTGCATGAATAAAACCTATTTTGCAACACAGAGAAACATATCTGAAGGTGTTAGAAGTGTTTTGCATGATTTTTGAAGTTAGAGCCTGAAATGTCAGAAAACAGCGTTTCAGCACTTAACAAACTTGGTTCTGGCAATGCAAGCTGAAACTCGGTCCAAAATTAAAATTGCAGTCTGTGCATGAATAAAACCTATTTTGCAACACAGAGAAACATATCTGAAGGTGTTAGAAGTGTTTTGCATGATTTTTGAAGTTAGAGCCTGAAATGTCAGAAAACGGCGTTTCAGCACATAACAAACTTGGTTCAGGCAATGCAAGCTGAAACTCGGCCCAAAATTAAAATTGCAGTCTGTGCATGAATAAAACCTATTTTGCAACACAGAGAAACATATCTGAAGGTGTTAGAAGTGTTTTGCATGATTTTTGAAGTTAGAGCCTGAAATGTGAGAAAACAGCGTTTCAGCACATAACAAACTTGGTTCTGGTAATGCAAGCTGAAACTCGGCCCAAAATTAAAATTGCAGTCTGTGCATGAATAAAACCTATTTTGCAGCACAGAGAAACATATCTGAAGGTGTTAGAAGTGTTTTGCATGATTTTTGAAGTTAGAGCCTGAAATGTCAGAAAACGGCGTTTCAGCACATAACAAACTTGGTTCAGGCAATGCAAGCTGAAACTCGGCCCAAAATTAAAATTGCAGTCTGTGCATGAATAAAACCTATTTTGCAACACAGAGAAACATATCTGAAGGTGTTAGAAGTGTTTTGCATGATTTTTGAAGTTAGAGCCTGAAATGTCAGAAAAAGGCTTTTCAGCACATAACAAACTTTGTTCTGGCAATGCAAGCTGAAACTCGGTCCAAAATTAAAATTGCAGTCTGTGCATGAATAAAACCTATTTTGCAACACAGAGAAACATATCTGAAGGTGTTAGAAGTGTTTTGCATGATTTTTGAAGTTAGAGCCTGAAATGTCAGAAAACGGCGTTTCAGCACATAACAAACTTGGTTCAGGCAATGCAAGCTGAAACTCGGCCCAAAATTAAAATTGCAGTCTGTGCATGAATAAAACCTATTTTGCAACACAGAGAAACATATCTGAAGGTGTTAGAAGTGTTTTGCATGATTTTTGAAGTTAGAGCCTGAAATGTCAGAAAACGGCGTTTCAGCACATAACAAACTTGTTTCAGGCAATGCAAGCTGAAACTCGGCCCAAAATTAAAATTGCAGTCTGTGCATGAATAAAACCTATTTTGCAACACAGAGAAACATATCTGAAGGTGTTAGAAGTGTTTTGCATGATTTTTGAAGTTAGAGCCTGAAATGTCAGAAAACAGCCTTTCAGCGCAGAACAAACTTGGTTCAGGCAATGCAAGCTGAAACTCGGTATAAAATTAAAATTGCAGTCTGTGCATGAATAAAACCTATTTTGCAACACAGAGAAACATATCTGAAGGTGTTAGAAGTGTTTTGCATGATTTTTGAAGTTAGAGCCTGAAATGTCAGAAAACAGCGTTTCAGCACTTAACAAACTTGGTTCTGGCAATGCAAGCTGAAACTCGGTCCAAAATTAAAATTGCAGTCTGTGCATGAATAAAACCTATTTTGCAACACAGAGAAACATATCTGAAGGTGTTAGAAGTGTTTTGCATGATTTTTGAAGTTAGAGCCTGAAATGTCAGAAAAAGGCTTTTCAGCACATAACAAACTTGGTTCTGGCAATGCAAGCTGAAACTCGGTCCAAAATTAAAATTGCAGTCTGTGCATGAATAAAACCTATTTTGCAACACAGAGAAACATATCTGAAGGTGTTAGAAGTGTTTTGCATGATTTTTGAAGTTAGAGCCTGAAATGTCAGAAAAAGGCTTTTCAGCACATAACAAACTTGGTTCTGGCAATGCAAGCTGAAACTCGGTCCAAAATTAAAATTGCAGTCTGTGCATGAATAAAACCTATTTTGCAGCACAGAGAAACATATCTGAAGGTGTTAGAAGTGTTTTGCATGATTTTTGAAGTTAGAGCCTGAAATGTCAGAAAACGGCGTTTCAGCACATAACAAACTTGGTTCTGGTAATGCAAGCTGAAACTCGGCCCAAAATTAAAATTGCAGTCTGTGCATGAATAAAACCTATTTTGCAGCACAGAGAAACATATCTGAAGGTGTTAGAAGTGTTTTGCATGATTTTTGAAGTTAGAGCCTGAAATGTCAGAAAACGGCGTTTCAGCACATAACAAACTTGGTTCAGGCAATGCAAGGTGAAACTCGGCCCAAAATTAAAATTGCAGTCTGTGCATGAATAAAACCTATTTTGCAACACAGAGAAACATATCTGAAGGTGTTAGAAGTGTTTTGCATGATTTTTGAAGTTAGAGCCTGAAATGTCAGAAAAAGGCTTTTCAGCACATAACAAACTTGGTTCTGGCAATGCAAGCTGAAACTCGGTCCAAAATTAAAATTGCAGTCTGTGCATGAATAAAACCTATTTTGCAACACAGAGAAACATATCTGAAGGTGTTAGAAGTGTTTTGCATGATTTTTGAAGTTAGAGCCTGAAATGTCAGAAAACGGCGTTTCAGCACATAACAAACTTGGTTCAGGCAATGCAAGCTGAAACTCGGCCCAAAATTAAAATTGCAGTCTGTGCATGAATAAAACCTATTTTGCAACACAGAGAAACATATCTGAAGGTGTTAGAAGTGTTTTGCATGATTTTTGAAGTTAGAGCCTGAAATGTCAGAAAACAGCGTTTCAGCACATAACAAACTTGGTTCTGGTAATGCAAGCTGAAACTCGGCCCAAAATTAAAATTGCAGTCTGTGCATGAATAAAACCTATTTTGCAGCACAGAGAAACATATCTGAAGGTGTTAGAAGTGTTGTGCATGATTTTTGAAGTTAGAGCCTGAAATGTCAGAAAACGGCGTTTCAGCACATAACAAACTTGGTTCAGGCAATGCAAGCTGAAACTCGGCCAAAAATTAAAATTGCAGTCTGTGCATGAATAAAACCTATTTTGCAACACAGAGAAACATATCTGAAGGTGTTAGAAGTGTTTTGCATGATTTTTGAAGTTAGAGCCTGAAATGTCAGAAAACAGCTTTTCAGCACATAACAAACTTGGTTCTGGTAATGCAAGCTGAAACTCGGCCCAAAATTAAAATTGCAGTCTGTGCATGAATAAAACCTATTTTGCAGCACAGAGAAACATATCTGAAGGTGTTAGAAGTGTTTTGCATGATTTTTGAAGTTAGAGCCTGAAATGTCAGAAAACGGCGTTTCAGCACATAACAAACTTGGTTCAGGCAATGCAAGGTGAAACTCGGCCCAAAATTAAAATTGCAGTCTGTGCATGAATAAAACCTATTTTGCAACACAGAGAAACATATCTGAAGGTGTTAGAAGTGTTTTGCATGATTTTTGAAGTTAGAGCCTGAAATGTCAGAAAAAGGCTTTTCAGCACATAACAAACTTGGTTCTGGCAATGCAAGCTGAAACTCGGTCCAAAATTAAAATTGCAGTCTGTGCATGAATAAAACCTATTTTGCAACACAGAGAAACATATCTGAAGGTGTTAGAAGTGTTTTGCATGATTTTTGAAGTTAGAGCCTGAAATGTCAGAAAACGGCGTTTCAGCACATAACAAACTTGGTTCAGGCAATGCAAGCTGAAACTCGGCTAAAAATTAAAATTGCAGTCTGTGCATGAATAAAACCTATTTTGCAACACAGAGAAACATATCTGAAGGTGTTAGAAATGTTTTGCATGATTTTTGAAGTTAGAGCCTGAAATGTCAGAAAACAGCGTTTCAGCACATAACAAACTTGGTTCTGGCAATGCAAGCTGAAACTCGGCCAAAAATTAAAATTGCAGTCTGTGCATGAATAAAACCTATTTTGCAACACAGAGAAACATATCTGAAGGTGTTAGAAGTGTTTTGCATGATTTTTGAAGTTAGAGCCTGAAATGTCAGAAAACAGCGTTTCAGCACATAACAAACTTGGTTCTGGTAATGCAAGCTGAAACTCGGCCCAAAATTAAAATTGCAGTCTGTGCATGAATAAAACCTATTTTGCAGCACAGAGAAACATATCTGAAGGTGTTAGAAGTGTTTTGCATGATTTTTGAAGTTAGAGCCTGAAATGTCAGAAAACGGCGTTTCAGCACATAACAAACTTGGTTCAGGCAATGCAAGGTGAAACTCGGCCCAAAATTAAAATTGCAGTCTGTGCATGAATAAAACCTATTTTGCAACACAGAGAAACATATCTGAAGGTGTTAGAAGTGTTTTGCATGATTTTTGAAGTTAGAGCCTGAAATGTCAGAAAAAGGCTTTTCAGCACATAACAAACTTGGTTCTGGCAATGCAAGCTGAAACTCGGTCCAAAATTAAAATTGCAGTCTGTGCATGAATAAAACCTATTTTGCAACACAGAGAAACATATCTGAAGGTGTTAGAAGTGTTTTGCATGATTTTTGAAGTTAGAGCCTGAAATGTCAGAAAAAGGCTTTTCAGCACATAACAAACTTGGTTCTGGCAATGCAAGCTGAAACTCGGTCCAAAATTAAAATTGCAGTCTGTGCATGAATAAAACCTATTTTGCAGCACAGAGAAACATATCTGAAGGTGTTAGAAGTGTTTTGCATGATTTTTGAAGTTAGAGCCTGAAATGTCAGAAAAAGGCGTTTCAGCACATAACAAACTTGGTTCTGGCAATGCAAGCTGAAACTCGGCCCAAAATTAAAATTGCAGTCTGTGCATGAATAAAACCTATTTTGCAACACAGAGAAACATATCTGAAGGTGTTAGACGTGTTTTGCATGATTTTTGAAGTTAGAGCCTGAAATGTCAGAAAACGGCGTTTCAGCACATAACAAACTTGGTTCAGGCAATGCAAGCTGAAACTCGGCCCAAAATTAAAATTGCAGTCTGTGCATGAATAAAACCTATTTTGCAACACAGAGAAACATATCTGAAGGTGTTAGAAGTGTTTTGCATGATTTTTGAAGTTAGAGCCTGAAATGTCAGAAAACGAAGTTTCAGCACATAACAAACTTGGTTCAGGCAATGCAAGCTGAAACTCGGCCCAAAATTAAAATTGCAGTCTGTGCATGAATAAAACCTATTTTGCAACACAGAGAAACATATCTGAAGGTGTTAGAAGTGTTTTGCATGATTTTTGAAGTTAGAGCCTGAAATGTCAGAAAACAGCCTTTCAGCGCAGAACAAACTTGGTTCAGGCAATGCAAGCTGAAACTCGGTATAAAATTAAAATTGCAGTCTGTGCATGAATAAAACCTATTTTGCAACACAGAGAAACATATCTGAAGGTGTTAGAAGTGTTTTGCATGATTTTTGAAGTTAGAGCCTGAAATGTCAGAAAACAGCGTTTCAGCACTTAACAAACTTGGTTCTGGCAATGCAAGCTGAAACTCGGTCCAAAATTAAAATTGCAGTCTGTGCATGAATAAAACCTATTTTGCAACACAGAGAAACATATCTGAAGGTGTTAGAAGTGTTTTGCATGATTTTTGAAGTTAGAGCCTGAAATGTCAGAAAAAGGCTTTTCAGCACATAACAAACTTGGTTCTGGCAATGCAAGCTGAAACTAGGTCCAAAATTAAAATTGCAGCCTGTGCATGAATAAAACCTATTTTGCAACACAGAGAAACATATCTGAAGGTGTTAGAAGTGTTTTGCATGATTTTTGAAGTTAGAGCCTGAAATGTCAGAAAAAGGCGTTTCAGCACATAACAAACTTGGTTCAGACAATGCAAGCTGAAACTCGGTCTAAAATTAAAATTGCAGTCTGTGCATGAATAAAACCTATTTTGCAACACAGAGAAACATATCTGAAGGTGTTAGAAGTGTTTTGCATGATTTTTGAAGTTAGAGCCTGAAATGTCAGAAAACAGCGTTTCAGCACTTAACAAACTTGGTTCTGGCAATGCAAGCTGAAACTCGGTCCAAAATTAAAATTGCAGTCTGTGCATGAATAAAACCTATTTTGCAACACAGAGAAACATATCTGAAGGTGTTAGAAGTGTTTTCCATGATTTTTGAAGTTAGAGCCTGAAATGTCAGAAAACGCCGTTTCAGCACATAACAAACTTGGTTCAGGCAATGCAAGCTGAAACTCGGCCCAAAATTAAAATTGCAGTCTGTGCATGAATAAAACCTATTTTGCAACACAGAGAAACATATCTGAAGGTGTTAGAAGTGTTTTGCATGATTTTTGAAGTTAGAGCCTGAAATGTCAGAAAACAGCGTTTCAGCACATAACAAACTTGGTTCAGGCAATGCAAGGTGAAACTCGGCCCAAAATTAAAATTGCAGTCTGTGCATGAATAAAACCTATTTTGCAACACAGAGAAACATATCTGAAGGTGTTAGAAGTGTTTTGCATGATTTTTGAAGTTAGAGCCTGAAATGTCAGAAAAAGGCGTTTCAGCACATAACAAACTTGGTTCTGGCAATTCAAGCTGAAACTCGGTCCAAAATTAAAATTGCAGTCTGTGCATGAATAAAACCTATTTTGCAACACAGAGAAACATATCTGAAGGTGTTAGAAGTGTTTTGCATGATTTTTGAAGTTAGAGCCTGAAATGTCAGAAAAAGGCTTTTCAGCACATAACAAACTTTGTTCTGGCAATGCAAGCTGAAACTCGGTCCAAAATTAAAATTGCAGTCTGTGCATGAATAAAACCTATTTTGCAGCACAGAGAAACATATCTGAAGGTGTTAGAAGTGTTTTGCATGATTTTTGAAGTTAGAGCCTGAAATGTCAGAAAACGGCGTTTCAGCACATAACAAACTTGGTTCTGGTAATGCAAGCTGAAACTCGGCCCAAAATTAAAATTGCAGTCTGTGCATGAATAAAACCTATTTTGCAGCACAGAGAAACATATCTGAAGGTGTTAGAAGTGTTTTGCATGATTTTTGAAGTTAGAGCCTGAAATGTCAGAAAACGGCGTTTCAGCACATACCAAACTTGGTTCAGGCAATGCAAGCTGAAACTCGGCCCAAAATTAAAATTGCAGTCTGTGCATGAATAAAACCTATTTTGCAACACAGAGAAACATATCTGAAGGTGTTAGAAGTGTTTTGCATGATTTTTGAAGTTAGAGCCTGAAATGTCAGAAAACAGCGATTCAGCACTTAACAAACTTGGTTCTGGCAATGCAAGCTGAAACTCGGTCCAAAATTAAAATTGCAGTCTGTGCATGAATAAAACCTATTTTGCAACACAGAGAAACATATCTGAAGGTGTTAGAAGTGTTTTGCATGATTTTTGAAGTTAGAGCCTGAAATGTCAGAAAACAGCGTTTCAGCACTTAACAAACTTGGTTCTGGCAATGCAAGCTGAAACTCGGTCCAAAATTAAAATTGCAGTCTGTGCATGAATAAAACCTATTTTGCAACACAGAGAAACATATCTGAAGGTGTTAGAAGTGTTTTGCATGATTTTTGAAGTTAGAGCCTGAAATGTCAGAAAACGGCGTTTCAGCACATAACAAACTTGGTTCAGGCAATGCAAGCTGAAACTCGGCCCAAAATTAAAATTGCAGTCTGTGCATGAATAAAACCTATTTTGCAACACAGAGAAACATATCTGAAGGTGTTAGAAGTGTTTTGCATGATTTTTGAAGTTAGAGCCTGAAATGTCAGAAAACAGCGTTTCAGCACATAACAAACTTGGTTCTGGTAATGCAAGCTGAAACTCGGCCCAAAATTAAAATTGCAGTCTGTGCATGAATAAAACCTATTTTGCAGCACAGAGAAACATATCTGAAGGTGTTAGAAGTGTTTTGCATGATTTTTGAAGTTAGAGCCTGAAATGTCAGAAAACGGCGTTTCAGCACATAACAAACTTGGTTCAGGCAATGCAAGCTGAAACTCGGCCCAAAATTAAAATTGCAGTCTGTGCATGAATAAAACCTATTTTGCAACACAGAGAAACATATCTGAAGGTGTTAGAAGTGTTTTGCATGATTTTTGAAGTTAGAGCCTGAAATGTCAGAAAAAGGCTTTTCAGCACATAACAAACTTTGTTCTGGCAATGCAAGCTGAAACTCGGTCCAAAATTAAAATTGCAGTCTGTGCATGAATAAAACCTATTTTGCAACACAGAGAAACATATCTGAAGGTGTTAGAAGTGTTTTGCATGATTTTTGAAGTTAGAGCCTGAAATGTCAGAAAACGGCGTTTCAGCACATAACAAACTTGGTTCAGGCAATGCAAGCTGAAACTCGGCCCAAAATTAAAATTGCAGTCTGTGCATGAATAAAACCTATTTTGCAACACAGAGAAACATATCTGAAGGTGTTAGAAGTGTTTTGCATGATTTTTGAAGTTAGAGCCTGAAATGTCAGAAAACGGCGTTTCAGCACATAACAAACTTGGTTCAGGCAATGCAAGCTGAAACTCGGCCCAAAATTAAAATTGCAGTCTGTGCATGAATAAAACCTATTTTGCAACACAGAGAAACATATCTGAAGGTGTTAGAAGTGTTTTGCATGATTTTTGAAGTTAGAGCCTGAAATGTCAGAAAACAGCCTTTCAGCGCAGAACAAACTTGGTTCAGGCAATGCAAGCTGAAACTCGGTATAAAATTAAAATTGCAGTCTGTGCATGAATAAAACCTATTTTGCAACACAGAGAAACATATCTGAAGGTGTTAGAAGTGTTTTGCATGATTTTTGAAGTTAGAGCCTGAAATGTCAGAAAACGGCGTTTCAGCACATACCAAACTTGGTTCAGGCAATGCAAGCTGAAACTCGGTCCAAAATTAAAATTGCAGTCTGTGCATGAATAAAACCTATTTTGCAACACAGAGAAACATATCTGAAGGTGTTAGAAGTGTTTTGCATGATTTTTGAAGTTAGAGCCTGAAATGTCAGAAAACAGCGATTCAGCACTTAACAAACTTGGTTCTGGCAATGCAAGCTGAAACTCGGTCCAAAATTAAAATTGCAGTCTGTGCATGAATAAAACCTATTTTGCAACACAGAGAAACATATCTGAAGGTGTTAGAAGTGTTTTGCATGATTTTTGAAGTTAGAGCCTGAAATGTCAGAAAACAGCGTTTCAGCACTTAACAAACTTGGTTCTGGCAATGCAAGCTGAAACTCGGTCCAAAATTAAAATTGCAGTCTGTGCATGAATAAAACCTATTTTGCAACACAGAGAAACATATCTGAAGGTGTTAGAAGTGTTTTGCATGATTTTTGAAGTTAGAGCCTGAAATGTCAGAAAACGGCGTTTCAGCACATAACAAACTTGGTTCAGGCAATGCAAGCTGAAACTCGGCCCAAAATTAAAATTGCAGTCTGTGCATGAATAAAACCTATTTTGCAACACAGAGAAACATATCTGAAGGTGTTAGAAGTGTTTTGCATGATTTTTGAAGTTAGAGCCTGAAATGTGAGAAAACAGCGTTTCAGCACATAACAAACTTGGTTCTGGTAATGCAAGCTGAAACTCGGCCCAAAATTAAAATTGCAGTCTGTGCATGAATAAAACCTATTTTGCAGCACAGAGAAACATATCTGAAGGTGTTAGAAGTGTTTTGCATGATTTTTGAAGTTAGAGCCTGAAATGTCAGAAAACGGCGTTTCAGCACATAACAAACTTGGTTCAGGCAATGCAAGCTGAAACTCGGCCCAAAATTAAAATTGCAGTCTGTGCATGAATAAAACCTATTTTGCAACACAGAGAAACATATCTGAAGGTGTTAGAAGTGTTTTGCATGATTTTTGAAGTTAGAGCCTGAAATGTCAGAAAAAGGCTTTTCAGCACATAACAAACTTTGTTCTGGCAATGCAAGCTGAAACTCGGTCCAAAATTAAAATTGCAGTCTGTGCATGAATAAAACCTATTTTGCAACACAGAGAAACATATCTGAAGGTGTTAGAAGTGTTTTGCATGATTTTTGAAGTTAGAGCCTGAAATGTCAGAAAACGGCGTTTCAGCACATAACAAACTTGGTTCAGGCAATGCAAGCTGAAACTCGGCCCAAAATTAAAATTGCAGTCTGTGCATGAATAAAACCTATTTTGCAACACAGAGAAACATATCTGAAGGTGTTAGAAGTGTTTTGCATGATTTTTGAAGTTAGAGCCTGAAATGTCAGAAAACGGCGTTTCAGCACATAACAAACTTGGTTCAGGCAATGCAAGCTGAAACTCGGCCCAAAATTAAAATTGCAGTCTGTGCATGAATAAAACCTATTTTGCAACACAGAGAAACATATCTGAAGGTGTTAGAAGTGTTTTGCATGATTTTTGAAGTTAGAGCCTGAAATGTCAGAAAACAGCCTTTCAGCGCAGAACAAACTTGGTTCAGGCAATGCAAGCTGAAACTCGGTATAAAATTAAAATTGCAGTCTGTGCATGAATAAAACCTATTTTGCAACACAGAGAAACATATCTGAAGGTGTTAGAAGTGTTTTGCATGATTTTTGAAGTTAGAGCCTGAAATGTCAGAAAACTTGGTTCTGGCAATGCAAGCTGAAACTCGGTCCAAAATTAAAATTGCAGTCTGTGCATGAATAAAACCTATTTTGCAACACAGAGAAACATATCTGAAGGTGTTAGAAGTGTTTTGCATGATTTTTGAAGTTAGAGCCTGAAATGTCAGAAAAAGGCTTTTCAGCACATAACAAACTTGGTTCTGGCAATGCAAGCTGAAACTCGGTCCAAAATTAAAATTGCAGTCTGTGCATGAATAAAACCTATTTTGCAGCACAGAGAAACATATCTGAAGGTGTTAGAAGTGTTTTGCATGATTTTTGAAGTTAGAGCCTGAAATGTCAGAAAACGGCGTTTCAGCACATAACAAACTTGGTTCTGGTAATGCAAGCTGAAACTCGGCCCAAAATTAAAATTGCAGTCTGTGCATGAATAAAACCTATTTTGCAGCACAGAGAAACATATCTGAAGGTGTTAGAAGTGTTTTGCATGATTTTTGAAGTTAGAGCCTGAAATGTCAGAAAACGGCGTTTCAGCACATAACAAACTTGGTTCAGGCAATGCAAGGTGAAACTCGGCCCAAAATTAAAATTGCAGTCTGTGCATGAATAAAACCTATTTTGCAACACAGAGAAACATATCTGAAGGTGTTAGAAGTGTTTTGCATGATTTTTGAAGTTAGAGCCTGAAATGTCAGAAAAAGGCTTTTCAGCACATAACAAACTTGGTTCTGGCAATGCAAGCTGAAACTCGGTCCAAAATTAAAATTGCAGTCTGTGCATGAATAAAACCTATTTTGCAACACAGAGAAACATATCTGAAGGTGTTAGAAGTGTTTTGCATGATTTTTGAAGTTAGAGCCTGAAATGTCAGAAAACGGCGTTTCAGCACATAACAAACTTGGTTCAGGCAATGCAAGCTGAAACTCGGCCCAAAATTAAAATTGCAGTCTGTGCATGAATAAAACCTATTTTGCAACACAGAGAAACATATCTGAAGGTGTTAGAAGTGTTTTGCATGATTTTTGAAGTTAGAGCCTGAAATGTCAGAAAACAGCGTTTCAGCACATAACAAACTTGGTTCTGGTAATGCAAGCTGAAACTCGGCCCAAAATTAAAATTGCAGTCTGTGCATGAATAAAACCTATTTTGCAGCACAGGGAAACATATCTGAAGGTGTTAGAAGTGTTGTGCATGATTTTTGAAGTTAGAGCCTGAAATGTCAGAAAACGGCGTTTCAGCACATAACAAACTTGGTTCAGGCAATGCAAGCTGAAACTCGGCCAAAAATTAAAATTGCAGTCTGTGCATGAATAAAACCTATTTTGCAACACAGAGAAACATATCTGAAGGTGTTAGAAGTGTTTTGCATGATTTTTGAAGTTAGAGCCTGAAATGTCAGAAAACAGCTTTTCAGCACATAACAAACTTGGTTCTGGTAATGCAAGCTGAAACTCGGCCCAAAATTAAAATTGCAGTCTGTGCATGAATAAAACCTATTTTGCAGCACAGAGAAACATATCTGAAGGTGTTAGAAGTGTTTTGCATGATTTTTGAAGTTAGAGCCTGAAATGTCAGAAAACGGCGTTTCAGCACATAACAAACTTGGTTCAGGCAATGCAAGGTGAAACTCGGCCCAAAATTAAAATTGCAGTCTGTGCATGAATAAAACCTATTTTGCAACACAGAGAAACATATCTGAAGGTGTTAGAAGTGTTTTGCATGATTTTTGAAGTTAGAGCCTGAAATGTCAGAAAAAGGCTTTTCAGCACATAACAAACTTGGTTCTGGCAATGCAAGCTGAAACTCGGTCCAAAATTAAAATTGCAGTCTGTGCATGAATAAAACCTATTTTGCAACACAGAGAAACATATCTGAAGGTGTTAGAAGTGTTTTGCATGATTTTTGAAGTTAGAGCCTGAAATGTCAGAAAACGGCGTTTCAGCACATAACAAACTTGGTTCAGGCAATGCAAGCTGAAACTCGGCCCAAAATTAAAATTGCAGTCTGTGCATGAATAAAACCTATTTTGCAACACAGAGAAACATATCTGAAGGTGTTAGAAGTGTTTTGCATGATTTTTGAAGTTAGAGCCTGAAATGTCAGAAAACAGCCTTTCAGCGCAGAACAAACTTGGTTCAGGCAATGCAAGCTGAAACTCGGTATAAAATTAAAATTGCAGTCTGTGCATGAATAAAACCTATTTTGCAACACAGAGAAACATATCTGAAGGTGTTAGAAGTGTTTTGCATGATTTTTGAAGTTAGAGCCTGAAATGTCAGAAAACAGCGTTTCAGCACTTAACAAACTTGGTTCTGGCAATGCAAGCTGAAACTCGGTCCAAAATTAAAATTGCAGTCTGTGCATGAATAAAACCTATTTTGCAACACAGAGAAACATATCTGAAGGTGTTAGAAGTGTTTTGCATGATTTTTGAAGTTAGAGCCTGAAATGTCAGAAAAAGGCTTTTCAGCACATAACAAACTTGGTTCTGGCAATGCAAGCTGAAACTCGGTCCAAAATTAAAATTGCAGTCTGTGCATGAATAAAACCTATTTTGCAACACAGAGAAACATATCTGAAGGTGTTAGAAGTGTTTTGCATGATTTTTGAAGTTAGAGCCTGAAATGTCAGAAAAAGGCTTTTCAGCACATAACAAACTTGGTTCTGGCAATGCAAGCTGAAACTCGGTCCAAAATTAAAATTGCAGTCTGTGCATGAATAAAACCTATTTTGCAGCACAGAGAAACATATCTGAAGGTGTTAGAAGTGTTTTGCATGATTTTTGAAGTTAGAGCCTGAAATGTCAGAAAACGGCGTTTCAGCACATAACAAACTTGGTTCTGGTAATGCAAGCTGAAACTCGGCCCAAAATTAAAATTGCAGTCTGTGCATGAATAAAACCTATTTTGCAGCACAGAGAAACATATCTGAAGGTGTTAGAAGTGTTTTGCATGATTTTTGAAGTTAGAGCCTGAAATGTCAGAAAAAGGCTTTTCAGCACATAACAAACTTTGTTCTGGCAATGCAAGCTGAAACTCGGTCCAAAATTAAAATTGCAGTCTGTGCATGAATAAAACCTATTTTGCAACACAGAGAAACATATCTGAAGGTGTTAGAAGTGTTTTGCATGATTTTTGAAGTTAGAGCCTGAAATGTCAGAAAACGGCGTTTCAGCACATAACAAACTTGGTTCAGGCAATGCAAGCTGAAACTCGGCCCAAAATTAAAATTGCAGTCTGTGCATGAATAAAACCTATTTTGCAACACAGAGAAACATATCTGAAGGTGTTAGAAGTGTTTTGCATGATTTTTGAAGTTAGAGCCTGAAATGTCAGAAAACGGCGTTTCAGCACATAACAAACTTGGTTCAGGCAATGCAAGCTGAAACTCGGCCCAAAATTAAAATTGCAGTCTGTGCATGAATAAAACCTATTTTGCAACACAGAGAAACATATCTGAAGGTGTTAGAAGTGTTTTGCATGATTTTTGAAGTTAGAGCCTGAAATGTCAGAAAACAGCCTTTCAGCGCAGAACAAACTTGGTTCAGGCAATGCAAGCTGAAACTCGGTATAAAATTAAAATTGCAGTCTGTGCATGAATAAAACCTATTTTGCAACACAGAGAAACATATCTGAAGGTGTTAGAAGTGTTTTGCATGATTTTTGAAGTTAGAGCCTGAAATGTCAGAAAACTTGGTTCTGGCAATGCAAGCTGAAACTCGGTCCAAAATTAAAATTGCAGTCTGTGCATGAATAAAACCTATTTTGCAACACAGAGAAACATATCTGAAGGTGTTAGAAGTGTTTTGCATGATTTTTGAAGTTAGAGCCTGAAATGTCAGAAAAAGGCTTTTCAGCACATAACAAACTTGGTTCTGGCAATGCAAGCTGAAACTCGGTCCAAAATTAAAATTGCAGTCTGTGCATGAATAAAACCTATTTTGCAGCACAGAGAAACATATCTGAAGGTGTTAGAAGTGTTTTGCATGATTTTTGAAGTTAGAGCCTGAAATGTCAGAAAACGGCGTTTCAGCACATAACAAACTTGGTTCTGGTAATGCAAGCTGAAACTCGGCCCAAAATTAAAATTGCAGTCTGTGCATGAATAAAACCTATTTTGCAGCACAGAGAAACATATCTGAAGGTGTTAGAAGTGTTTTGCATGATTTTTGAAGTTAGAGCCTGAAATGTCAGAAAACGGCGTTTCAGCACATAACAAACTTGGTTCAGGCAATGCAAGGTGAAACTCGGCCCAAAATTAAAATTGCAGTCTGTGCATGAATAAAACCTATTTTGCAACACAGAGAAACATATCTGAAGGTGTTAGAAGTGTTTTGCATGATTTTTGAAGTTAGAGCCTGAAATGTCAGAAAAAGGCTTTTCAGCACATAACAAACTTGGTTCTGGCAATGCAAGCTGAAACTCGGTCCAAAATTAAAATTGCAGTCTGTGCATGAATAAAACCTATTTTGCAACACAGAGAAACATATCTGAAGGTGTTAGAAGTGTTTTGCATGATTTTTGAAGTTAGAGCCTGAAATGTCAGAAAACGGCGTTTCAGCACATAACAAACTTGGTTCAGGCAATGCAAGCTGAAACTCGGCCCAAAATTAAAATTGCAGTCTGTGCATGAATAAAACCTATTTTGCAACACAGAGAAACATATCTGAAGGTGTTAGAAGTGTTTTGCATGATTTTTGAAGTTAGAGCCTGAAATGTCAGAAAACAGCGTTTCAGCACATAACAAACTTGGTTCTGGTAATGCAAGCTGAAACTCGGCCCAAAATTAAAATTGCAGTCTGTGCATGAATAAAACCTATTTTGCAGCACAGGGAAACATATCTGAAGGTGTTAGAAGTGTTGTGCATGATTTTTGAAGTTAGAGCCTGAAATGTCAGAAAACGGCGTTTCAGCACATAACAAACTTGGTTCAGGCAATGCAAGCTGAAACTCGGCCAAAAATTAAAATTGCAGTCTGTGCATGAATAAAACCTATTTTGCAACACAGAGAAACATATCTGAAGGTGTTAGAAGTGTTTTGCATGATTTTTGAAGTTAGAGCCTGAAATGTCAGAAAACAGCTTTTCAGCACATAACAAACTTGGTTCTGGTAATGCAAGCTGAAACTCGGCCCAAAATTAAAATTGCAGTCTGTGCATGAATAAAACCTATTTTGCAGCACAGAGAAACATATCTGAAGGTGTTAGAAGTGTTTTGCATGATTTTTGAAGTTAGAGCCTGAAATGTCAGAAAACGGCGTTTCAGCACATAACAAACTTGGTTCAGGCAATGCAAGGTGAAACTCGGCCCAAAATTAAAATTGCAGTCTGTGCATGAATAAAACCTATTTTGCAACACAGAGAAACATATCTGAAGGTGTTAGAAGTGTTTTGCATGATTTTTGAAGTTAGAGCCTGAAATGTCAGAAAAAGGCTTTTCAGCACATAACAAACTTGGTTCTGGCAATGCAAGCTGAAACTCGGTCCAAAATTAAAATTGCAGTCTGTGCATGAATAAAACCTATTTTGCAACACAGAGAAACATATCTGAAGGTGTTAGAAGTGTTTTGCATGATTTTTGAAGTTAGAGCCTGAAATGTCAGAAAACGGCGTTTCAGCACATAACAAACTTGGTTCAGGCAATGCAAGCTGAAACTCGGCCCAAAATTAAAATTGCAGTCTGTGCATGAATAAAACCTATTTTGCAACACAGAGAAACATATCTGAAGGTGTTAGAAGTGTTTTGCATGATTTTTGAAGTTAGAGCCTGAAATGTCAGAAAACAGCCTTTCAGCGCAGAACAAACTTGGTTCAGGCAATGCAAGCTGAAACTCGGTATAAAATTAAAATTGCAGTCTGTGCATGAATAAAACCTATTTTGCAACACAGAGAAACATATCTGAAGGTGTTAGAAGTGTTTTGCATGATTTTTGAAGTTAGAGCCTGAAATGTCAGAAAACAGCGTTTCAGCACTTAACAAACTTGGTTCTGGCAATGCAAGCTGAAACTCGGTCCAAAATTAAAATTGCAGTCTGTGCATGAATAAAACCTATTTTGCAACACAGAGAAACATATCTGAAGGTGTTAGAAGTGTTTTGCATGATTTTTGAAGTTAGAGCCTGAAATGTCAGAAAAAGGCTTTTCAGCACATAACAAACTTGGTTCTGGCAATGCAAGCTGAAACTCGGTCCAAAATTAAAATTGCAGTCTGTGCATGAATAAAACCTATTTTGCAACACAGAGAAACATATCTGAAGGTGTTAGAAGTGTTTTGCATGATTTTTGAAGTTAGAGCCTGAAATGTCAGAAAAAGGCTTTTCAGCACATAACAAACTTGGTTCTGGCAATGCAAGCTGAAACTCGGTCCAAAATTAAAATTGCAGTCTGTGCATGAATAAAACCTATTTTGCAGCACAGAGAAACATATCTGAAGGTGTTAGAAGTGTTTTGCATGATTTTTGAAGTTAGAGCCTGAAATGTCAGAAAACGGCGTTTCAGCACATAACAAACTTGGTTCTGGTAATGCAAGCTGAAACTCGGCCCAAAATTAAAATTGCAGTCTGTGCATGAATAAAACCTATTTTGCAGCACAGAGAAACATATCTGAAGGTGTTAGAAGTGTTTTGCATGATTTTTGAAGTTAGAGCCTGAAATGTCAGAAAACGGCGTTTCAGCACATAACAAACTTGGTTCAGGCAATGCAAGGTGAAACTCGGCCCAAAATTAAAATTGCAGTCTGTGCATGAATAAAACCTATTTTGCAACACAGAGAAACATATCTGAAGGTGTTAGAAGTGTTTTGTATGATTTTTGAAGTTAGAGCCTGAAATGTCAGAAAAAGGCTTTTCAGCACATAACAAACTTGGTTCTGGCAATGCAAGCTGAAACTCGGTCCAAAATTAAAATTGCAGTCTGTGCATGAATAAAACCTATTTTGCAACACAGAGAAACATATCTGAAGGTGTTAGAAGTGTTTTGCATGATTTTTGAAGTTAGAGCCTGAAATGTCAGAAAACGGCGTTTCAGCACATAACAAACTTGGTTCAGGCAATGCAAGCTGAAACTCGGCCCAAAATTAAAATTGCAGTCTGTGCATGAATAAAACCTATTTTGCAACACAGAGAAACATATCTGAAGGTGTTAGAAGTGTTTTGCATGATTTTTGAAGTTAGAGCCTGAAATGTCAGAAAACAGCGTTTCAGCACATAACAAACTTGGTTCTGGTAATGCAAGCTGAAACTCGGCCCAAAATTAAAATTGCAGTCTGTGCATGAATAAAACCTATTTTGCAGCACAGGGAAACATATCTGAAGGTGTTAGAAGTGTTGTGCATGATTTTTGAAGTTAGAGCCTGAAATGTCAGAAAACGGCGTTTCAGCACATAACAAACTTGGTTCAGGCAATGCAAGCTGAAACTCGGCCAAAAATTAAAATTGCAGTCTGTGCATGAATAAAACCTATTTTGCAACACAGAGAAACATATCTGAAGGTGTTAGAAGTGTTTTGCATGATTTTTGAAGTTAGAGCCTGAAATGTCAGAAAACAGCTTTTCAGCACATAACAAACTTGGTTCTGGTAATGCAAGCTGAAACTCGGCCCAAAATTAAAATTGCAGTCTGTGCATGAATAAAACCTATTTTGCAGCACAGAGAAACATATCTGAAGGTGTTAGAAGTGTTTTGCATGATTTTTGAAGTTAGAGCCTGAAATGTCAGAAAACGGCGTTTCAGCACATAACAAACTTGGTTCAGGCAATGCAAGGTGAAACTCGGCCCAAAATTAAAATTGCAGTCTGTGCATGAATAAAACCTATTTTGCAACACAGAGAAACATATCTGAAGGTGTTAGAAGTGTTTTGCATGATTTTTGAAGTTAGAGCCTGAAATGTCAGAAAAAGGCTTTTCAGCACATAACAAACTTGGTTCTGGCAATGCAAGCTGAAACTCGGTCCAAAATTAAAATTGCAGTCTGTGCATGAATAAAACCTATTTTGCAACACAGAGAAACATATCTGAAGGTGTTAGAAGTGTTTTGCATGATTTTTGAAGTTAGAGCCTGAAATGTCAGAAAACGGCGTTTCAGCACATAACAAACTTGGTTCAGGCAATGCAAGCTGAAACTCGGCTAAAAATTAAAATTGCAGTCTGTGCATGAATAAAACCTATTTTGCAACACAGAGAAACATATCTGAAGGTGTTAGAAGTGTTTTGCATGATTTTTGAAGTTAGAGCCTGAAATGTCAGAAAACAGCGTTTCAGCACATAACAAACTTGGTTCTGGCAATGCAAGCTGAAACTCGGCCAAAAATTAAAATTGCAGTCTGTGCATGAATAAAACCTATTTTGCAACACGGAGAAACATATCTGAAGGTGTTAGAAGTGTTTTGCATGATTTTTGAAGTTAGAGCCTGAAATGTCAGAAAACAGCGTTTCAGCACATAACAAACTTGGTTCTGGTAATGCAAGCTGAAACTCGGCCCAAAATTAAAATTGCAGTCTGTGCATGAATAAAACCTATTTTGCAGCACAGAGAAACATATCTGAAGGTGTTAGAAGTGTTTTGCATGATTTTTGAAGTTAGAGCCTGAAATGTCAGAAAACGGCGTTTCAGCACATAACAAACTTGGTTCAGGCAATGCAAGGTGAAACTCGGCCCAAAATTAAAATTGCAGTCTGTGCATGAATAAAACCTATTTTGCAACACAGAGAAACATATCTGAAGGTGTTAGAAGTGTTTTGCATGATTTTTGAAGTTAGAGCCTGAAATGTCAGAAAAAGGCTTTTCAGCACATAACAAACTTGGTTCTGGCAATGCAAGCTGAAACTCGGTCCAAAATTAAAATTGCAGTCTGTGCATGAATAAAACCTATTTTGCAACACAGAGAAACATATCTGAAGGTGTTAGAAGTGTTTTGCATGATTTTTGAAGTTAGAGCCTGAAATGTCAGAAAAAGGCTTTTCAGCACATAACAAACTTGGTTCTGGCAATGCAAGCTGAAACTCGGTCCAAAATTAAAATTGCAGTCTGTGCATGAATAAAACCTATTTTGCAGCACAGAGAAACATATCTGAAGGTGTTAGAAGTGTTTTGCATGATTTTTGAAGTTAGAGCCTGAAATGTCAGAAAAAGGCGTTTCAGCACATAACAAACTTGGTTCTGGCAATGCAAGCTGAAACTCGGCCCAAAATTAAAATTGCAGTCTGTGCATGAATAAAACCTATTTTGCAACACAGAGAAACATATCTGAAGGTGTTAGACGTGTTTTGCATGATTTTTGAAGTTAGAGCCTGAAATGTCAGAAAACGGCGTTTCAGCACATAACAAACTTGGTTCAGGCAATGCAAGCTGAAACTCGGCCCAAAATTAAAATTGCAGTCTGTGCATGAATAAAACCTATTTTGCAACACAGAGAAACATATCTGAAGGTGTTAGAAGTGTTTTGCATGATTTTTGAAGTTAGAGCCTGAAATGTCAGAAAACGAAGTTTCAGCACATAACAAACTTGGTTCAGGCAATGCAAGCTGAAACTCGGCCCAAAATTAAAATTGCAGTCTGTGCATGAATAAAACCTATTTTGCAACACAGAGAAACATATCTGAAGGTGTTAGAAGTGTTTTGCATGATTTTTGAAGTTAGAGCCTGAAATGTCAGAAAACAGCCTTTCAGCGCAGAACAAACTTGGTTCAGGCAATGCAAGCTGAAACTCGGTATAAAATTAAAATTGCAGTCTGTGCATGAATAAAACCTATTTTGCAACACAGAGAAACATATCTGAAGGTGTTAGAAGTGTTTTGCATGATTTTTGAAGTTAGAGCCTGAAATGTCAGAAAACAGCGTTTCAGCACTTAACAAACTTGGTTCTGGCAATGCAAGCTGAAACTCGGTCCAAAATTAAAATTGCAGTCTGTGCATGAATAAAACCTATTTTGCAACACAGAGAAACATATCTGAAGGTGTTAGAAGTGTTTTGCATGATTTTTGAAGTTAGAGCCTGAAATGTCAGAAAAAGTCTTTTCAGCACATAACAAACTTGGTTCTGGCAATGCAAGCTGAAACTAGGTCCAAAATTAAAATTGCAGCCTGTGCATGAATAAAACCTATTTTGCAACACAGAGAAACATATCTGAAGGTGTTAGAAGTGTTTTGCATGATTTTTGAAGTTAGAGCCTGAAATGTCAGAAAAAGGCGTTTCAGCACATAACAAACTTGGTTCAGACAATGCAAGCTGAAACTCGGTCTAAAATTAAAATTGCAGTCTGTGCATGAATAAAACCTATTTTGCAACACAGAGAAACATATCTGAAGGTGTTAGAAGTGTTTTGCATGATTTTTGAAGTTAGAGCCTGAAATGTCAGAAAACAGCGTTTCAGCACTTAACAAACTTGGTTCTGGCAATGCAAGCTGAAACTCGGTCCAAAATTAAAATTGCAGTCTGTGCATGAATAAAACCTATTTTGCAACACAGAGAAACATATCTGAAGGTGTTAGAAGTGTTTTGCATGATTTTTGAAGTTAGAGCCTGAAATGTCAGAAAACGCCGTTTCAGCACATAACAAACTTGGTTCAGGCAATGCAAGCTGAAACTCGGCCCAAAATTAAAATTGCAGTCTGTGCATGAATAAAACCTATTTTGCAACACAGAGAAACATATCTGAAGGTGTTAGAAGTGTTTTGCATGATTTTTGAAGTTAGAGCCTGAAATGTCAGAAAACAGCGTTTCAGCACATAACAAACTTGGTTCAGGCAATGCAAGGTGAAACTCGGCCCAAAATTAAAATTGCAGTCTGTGCATGAATAAAACCTATTTTGCAACACAGAGAAACATATCTGAAGGTGTTAGAAGTGTTTTGCATGATTTTTGAAGTTAGAGCCTGAAATGTCAGAAAAAGGCGTTTCAGCACATAACAAACTTGGTTCTGGCAATTCAAGCTGAAACTCGGTCCAAAATTAAAATTGCAGTCTGTGCATGAATAAAACCTATTTTGCAACACAGAGAAACATATCTGAAGGTGTTAGAAGTGTTTTGCATGATTTTTGAAGTTAGAGCCTGAAATGTCAGAAAAAGGCTTTTCAGCACATAACAAACTTTGTTCTGGCAATGCAAGCTGAAACTCGGTCCAAAATTAAAATTGCAGTCTGTGCATGAATAAAACCTATTTTGCAGCACAGAGAAACATATCTGAAGGTGTTAGAAGTGTTTTGCATGATTTTTGAAGTTAGAGCCTGAAATGTCAGAAAACGGCGTTTCAGCACATAACAAACTTGGTTCTGGTAATGCAAGCTGAAACTCGGCCCAAAATTAAAATTGCAGTCTGTGCATGAATAAAACCTATTTTGCAGCACAGAGAAACATATCTGAAGGTGTTAGAAGTGTTTTGCATGATTTTTGAAGTTAGAGCCTGAAATGTCAGAAAACGGCGTTTCAGCACATACCAAACTTGGTTCAGGCAATGCAAGCTGAAACTCGGCCCAAAATTAAAATTGCAGTCTGTGCATGAATAAAACCTATTTTGCAACACAGAGAAACATATCTGAAGGTGTTAGAAGTGTTTTGCATGATTTTTGAAGTTAGAGCCTGAAATGTCAGAAAACAGCGATTCAGCACTTAACAAACTTGGTTCTGGCAATGCAAGCTGAAACTCGGTCCAAAATTAAAATTGCAGTCTGTGCATGAATAAAACCTATTTTGCAACACAGAGAAACATATCTGAAGGTGTTAGAAGTGTTTTGCATGATTTTTGAAGTTAGAGCCTGAAATGTCAGAAAACAGCGTTTCAGCACTTAACAAACTTGGTTCTGGCAATGCAAGCTGAAACTCGGTCCAAAATTAAAATTGCAGTCTGTGCATGAATAAAACCTATTTTGCAACACAGAGAAACATATCTGAAGGTGTTAGAAGTGTTTTGCATGATTTTTGAAGTTAGAGCCTGAAATGTCAGAAAACGGCGTTTCAGCACATAACAAACTTGGTTCAGGCAATGCAAGCTGAAACTCGGCCCAAAATTAAAATTGCAGTCTGTGCATGAATAAAACCTATTTTGCAACACAGAGAAACATATCTGAAGGTGTTAGAAGTGTTTTGCATGATTTTTGAAGTTAGAGCCTGAAATGTCAGAAAACAGCGTTTCAGCACATAACAAACTTGGTTCTGGTAATGCAAGCTGAAACTCGGCCCAAAATTAAAATTGCAGTCTGTGCATGAATAAAACCTATTTTGCAGCACAGAGAAACATATCTGAAGGTGTTAGAAGTGTTTTGCATGATTTTTGAAGTTAGAGCCTGAAATGTCAGAAAACGGCGTTTCAGCACATAACAAACTTGGTTCAGGCAATGCAAGCTGAAACTCGGCCCAAAATTAAAATTGCAGTCTGTGCATGAATAAAACCTATTTTGCAACACAGAGAAACATATCTGAAGGTGTTAGAAGTGTTTTGCATGATTTTTGAAGTTAGAGCCTGAAATGTCAGAAAACAGCCTTTCAGCGCAGAACAAACTTGGTTCAGGCAATGCAAGCTGAAACTCGGTATAAAATTAAAATTGCAGTCTGTGCATGAATAAAACCTATTTTGCAACACAGAGAAACATATCTGAAGGTGTTAGAAGTGTTTTGCATGATTTTTGAAGTTAGAGCCTGAAATGTCAGAAAACAGCGTTTCAGCACTTAACAAACTTGGTTCTGGCAATGCAAGCTGAAACTCGGTCCAAAATTAAAATTGCAGTCTGTGCATGAATAAAACCTATTTTGCAACACAGAGAAACATATCTGAAGGTGTTAGAAGTGTTTTGCATGATTTTTGAAGTTAGAGCCTGAAATGTCAGAAAACGGCGTTTCAGCACATAACAAACTTGGTTCTGGCAATGCAAGCTGAAACTCGGTCCAAAATAAAAATTGCAGTCTGTGCATGAATAAAACCTATTTTGCAACACAGAGAAGCATATCTGAAGGTGTTAGAAGTGTTTTGCATGATTTTTGAAGTTAGAGCCTGAAATGTCAGAAAACAGCGTTTCAGCACATAACAAACTTGGTTCAGGCAATGCAAGCTGAAACTCGGCCAAAAATTAAAATTGCAGTCTGTGCATGAATAAAACCTATTTTGCAACACAGAGAAACATATCTGAAGGTGTTAGAAGTGTTTTGCATGATTTTTGAAGTTGGAGCCTGAAATGTCAGAAAACAGCGTTTCAGCACATAACAAACTTGGTTCTGGCAATGCAAGCTGAAACTCGGCCCAAAATTAAAATTGCAGTCTGTGCATGAATAAAACCTATTTTGCAACACAGAGAAACATATCTGAAGGTGTTAGAAGTGTTTTGCATGATTTTTGAAGTTAGAGCCTGAAATGTCAGAAAACGGCGTTTCAGCACATAACAAACTTGGTTCATGCAATGCAAGCTGAAACTCGGCCCAAAATTAAAATTGCAGTCTGTGCATGAATAAAACCTATTTTGCAACACAGAGAAACATATCTGAAGGTGTTAGAAGTGTTTTGCATGATTTTTGAAGTTAGAGCCTGAAATGTCAGAAAACAGCGTTTCAGCACTTAACAAACTTGGTTCTGGCAATGCAAGCTGAAACTCGGTCCAAAATTAAAATTGCAGTCTGTGCATGAATAAAACCTATTTTGCAACACAGAGAAACATATCTGAAGGTGTTTGAAGTGTTTTGCATGATTTTTGAAGTTAGAGCCTGAAATGTCAGAAAACGGCGTTTCAGCACATAACAAACTTGGTTCAGGCAATGCAAGCTGAAACTCGGCCAAAAATTAAAATTGCAGTCTGTGCATGAATAAAACCTATTTTGCAACACAGAGAAACATATCTGAAGGTGTTAGAAGTGTTTTGCATGATTTTTGAAATTAGAGCCTGAAATGTCAGACAACAGCGTTTCAGCACATAACAAACTTGGTTCTGGTAATGCAAGCTGAAACTCGGCCCAAAATTAAAATTGCAGTCTGTGCATGAATAAAACCTATTTTGCAGCACAGAGAAACATATCTGAAGGTGTTAGAAGTGTTTTGCATGATTTTTGAAGTTAGAGCCTGAAATGTCAGAAAACGGCGTTTCAGCTCATAACAAACTTGGTTCAGGCAATGCAAGGTGAAACTCGGCCCAAAATTAAAATTGCAGTCTGTGCATGAATAAAACCTATTTTGCAACACAGAGAAACATATCTGAAGGTGTTAGAAGTGTTTTGCATGATTTTTGAAGTTAGAGCCTGAAATGTCAGAAAAAGGCTTTTCAGCACATAACAAACTTGGTTCTGGCAATGCAAGCTGAAACTCGGTCCAAAATTAAAATTGCAGTCTGTGCATGAATAAAACCTATTTTGCAACACAGAGAAACATATCTGAAGGTGTTAGAAGTGTTTTGCATGATTTTTGAAGTTAGAGCCTGAAATGTCAGAAAAAGGCATTTCAGCACATAACAAACTTGGTTCTGGCAATGCAAGCTGAAACTCGGCCAAAAATTAAAATTGCAGTCTGTGCATGAATAAAACCTATTTTGCAACACAGAGAAACATATCTGAAGGTGTTAGAAGTGTTTTGCATGATTTTTGAAGTTAGAGCCTGAAATGTCAGAAAACGGCGTTTCAGCACATAACAAACTCGGTTCAGGCAATGCAAGCTGAAACTCGGCCAAAAATTAAAATTGCAGTCTGTGCATGAATAAAACCTATTTTGCAACACAGAGAAACATATCTGAAGGTGTTAGAAGTGTTTTGCATGATTTTTGAAGTTAGAGCCTGAAATGTCAGAAAACAGCGTTTCAGCACATAACAAACTTGGTTCTGGTAATGCAAGCTGAAACTCGGCCCAAAATTAAAATTGCAGTCTGTGCATGAATAAAACCTATTTTGCAGCACAGAGAAACATATCTGAAGGTGTTAGAAGTGTTTTGCATGATTTTTGAAGTTAGAGCCTGAAATGTCAGAAAACGGCGTTTCAGCACATAACAAACTTGGTTCAGGCAATGCAAGCTGAAACTCGGCCCAAAATTAAAATTGCAGTCTGTGCATGAATAAAACCTATTTTGCAGCACAGAGAAACATATCTGAAGGTGTTAGAAGTGTTTTGCATGATTTTTGAAGTTAGAGCCTGAAATGTCAGAAAAAGGCGTTTCAGCACATAACAAACTTGGTTCTGGCAATGCAAGCTGAAACTCGGTCCAAAATAAAAATTGCAGTCTGTGCATGAATAAAACCTATTTTGCAACGCAGAGAAACATATCTGAAGGTGTTAGAAGTGTTTTGCATGATTTTTGAAGTTAGAGCCTGAAATGTCAGAAAACGCCGTTTCAGCACATAACAAACTTGGTTCAGGCAATGCAAGCTGAAACTCGGCCCAAAATTAAAATTGCAGTCTGTGCATGAATAAAACCTATTTTGCAACACAGAGAAACATATCTGAAGGTGTTAGAAGTGTTTTGCATGATTTTTGAAGTTAGAGCCTGAAATGTCAGAAAACAGCGTTTCAGCACTTAACAAACTTGGTTCTGGCAATGCAAGCTGAAACTCGGTCCAAAATTAAAATTGCAGTCTGTGCATGAATAAAACCTATTTTGCAACACAGAGAAACATATCTGAAGGTGTTAGAAGTGTTTTGCATGATTTTTGAAGTTAGAGCCTGAAATGTCAGAAAACGCCGTTTCAGCACATAACAAACTTGGTTCAGGCAATGCAAGCTGAAACTCGGCCCAAAATTAAAATTGCAGTCTGTGCATGAATAAAACCTATTTTGCAACACAGAGAAACATATCTGAAGGTGTTAGAAGTGTTTTGCATGATTTTTGAAGTTAGAGCCTGAAATGTCAGAAAACAGCGTTTCAGCACATAACAAACTTGGTTCAGGCAATGCAAGGTGAAACTCGGCCCAAAATTAAAATTGCAGTCTGTGCATGAATAAAACCTATTTTGCAACACAGAGAAACATATCTGAAGGTGTTAGAAGTGTTTTGCATGATTTTTGAAGTTAGAGCCTGAAATGTCAGAAAAAGGCGTTTCAGCACATAACAAACTTGGTTCTGGCAATTCAAGCTGAAACTCGGTCCAAAATTAAAATTGCAGTCTGTGCATGAATAAAACCTATTTTGCAACACAGAGAAACATATCTGAAGGTGTTAGAAGTGTTTTGCATGATTTTTGAAGTTAGAGCCTGAAATGTCAGAAAAAGGCTTTTCAGCACATAACAAACTTTGTTCTGGCAATGCAAGCTGAAACTCGGTCCAAAATTAAAATTGCAGTCTGTGCATGAATAAAACCTATTTTGCAGCACAGAGAAACATATCTGAAGGTGTTAGAAGTGTTTTGCATGATTTTTGAAGTTAGAGCCTGAAATGTCAGAAAACGCCGTTTCAGCACATAACAAACTTGGTTCAGGCAATGCAAGCTGAAACTCGGCCCAAAATTAAAATTGCAGTCTGTGCATGAATAAAACCTATTTTGCAACACAGAGAAACATATCTGAAGGTGTTTGAAGTGTTTTGCATGATTTTTGAAGTTAGAGCCTGAAATGTCAGAAAACGGCGTTTCAGCACATAACAAACTTGGTTCAGGCAATGCAAGCTGAAACTCGGCCAAAAATTAAAATTGCAGTCTGTGCATGAATAAAACCTATTTTGCAACACAGAGAAACATATCTGAAGGTGTTAGAAGTGTTTTGCATGATTTTTGAAATTAGAGCCTGAAATGTCAGACAACAGCGTTTCAGCACATAACAAACTTGGTTCTGGTAATGCAAGCTGAAACTCGGCCCAAAATTAAAATTGCAGTCTGTGCATGAATAAAACCTATTTTGCAGCACAGAGAAACATATCTGAAGGTGTTAGAAGTGTTTTGCATGATTTTTGAAGTTAGAGCCTGAAATGTCAGAAAACGGCGTTTCAGCTCATAACAAACTTGGTTCAGGCAATGCAAGGTGAAACTCGGCCCAAAATTAAAATTGCAGTCTGTGCATGAATAAAACCTATTTTGCAACGCAGAGAAACATATCTGAAGGTGTTAGAAGTGTTTTGCATGATTTTTGAAGTTAGAGCCTGAAATGTCAGAAAAAGGCATTTCAGCACATAACAAACTTGGTTCTGGCAATGCAAGCTGAAACTCGGCCCAAAATTAAAATTGCAGTCTGTGCATGAATAAAACCTATTTTGCAACACAGAGAAACATATCTGAAGGTGTTAGAAGTGTTTTGCATGATTTTTGAAGTTAGAGCCTGAAATGTCAGAAAACAGCGTTTCAGCACATAACAAACTTGGTTCAGGCAATGCAAGCTGAAACTCGGTCCAAAATTAAAATTGCAGTCTGTGCATGAATAAAACCTATTTTGCAACACAGAGAAACATATCTGAAGGTGTTAGAAGTGTTTTGCATGATTTTTGAAGTTAGAGCCTGAAATGTCAGAAAAAGGCGTTTCAGCACATAACAAACTTGGTTCTGGCAATTCAAGCTGAAACTCGGTCCAAAATTAAAATTGCAGTCTGTGCATGAATAAAACCTATTTTGCAACACAGAGAAACATATCTGAAGGTGTTAGAAGTGTTTTGCATGATTTTTGAAGTTAGAGCCTGAAATGTCAGAAAAAGGCTTTTCAGCACATAACAAACTTTGTTCTGGCAATGCAAGCTGAAACTCGGTCCAAAATTAAAATTGCAGTCTGTGCATGAATAAAACCTATTTTGCAGCACAGAGAAACATATCTGAAGGTGTTAGAAGTGTTTTGCATGATTTTTGAAGTTAGAGCCTGAAATGTCAGAAAACAGCGTTTCAGCACTTAACAAACTTGGTTCTGGCAATGCAAGCTGAAACTCGGTCCAAAATTAAAATTGCAGTCTGTGCATGAATAAAACCTATTTTGCAACACAGAGAAACATATCTGAAGGTGTTTGAAGTGTTTTGCATGATTTTTGAAGTTAGAGCCTGAAATGTCAGAAAACGGCGTTTCAGCACATAACAAACTTGGTTCAGGCAATGCAAGCTGAAACTCGGCCAAAAATTAAAATTGCAGTCTGTGCATGAATAAAACCTATTTTGCAACACAGAGAAACATATCTGAAGGTGTTAGAAGTGTTTTGCATGATTTTTGAAATTAGAGCCTGAAATGTCAGACAACAGCGTTTCAGCACATAACAAACTTGGTTCTGGTAATGCAAGCTGAAACTCGGCCCAAAATTAAAATTGCAGTCTGTGCATGAATAAAACCTATTTTGCAGCACAGAGAAACATATCTGAAGGTGTTAGAAGTGTTTTGCATGATTTTTGAAGTTAGAGCCTGAAATGTCAGAAAACGGCGTTTCAGCTCATAACAAACTTGGTTCAGGCAATGCAAGGTGAAACTCGGCCCAAAATTAAAATTGCAGTCTGTGCATGAATAAAACCTATTTTGCAACACAGAGAAACATATCTGAAGGTGTTAGAAGTGTTTTGCATGATTTTTGAAGTTAGAGCCTGAAATGTCAGAAAAAGGCTTTTCAGCACATAACAAACTTGGTTCTGGCAATGCAAGCTGAAACTCGGTCCAAAATTAAAATTGCAGTCTGTGCATGAATAAAACCTATTTTGCAACACAGAGAAACATATCTGAAGGTGTTAGAAGTGTTTTGCATGATTTTTGAAGTTAGAGCCTGAAATGTCAGAAAAAGGCATTTCAGCACATAACAAACTTGGTTCTGGCAATGCAAGCTGAAACTCGGCCAAAAATTAAAATTGCAGTCTGTGCATGAATAAAACCTATTTTGCAACACAGAGAAACATATCTGAAGGTGTTAGAAGTGTTTTGCATGATTTTTGAAGTTAGAGCCTGAAATGTCAGAAAACGGCGTTTCAGCACATAACAAACTCGGTTCAGGCAATGCAAGCTGAAACTCGGCCAAAAATTAAAATTGCAGTCTGTGCATGAATAAAACCTATTTTGCAACACAGAGAAACATATCTGAAGGTGTTAGAAGTGTTTTGCATGATTTTTGAAGTTAGAGCCTGAAATGTCAGAAAACAGCGTTTCAGCACATAACAAACTTGGTTCTGGTAATGCAAGCTGAAACTCGGCCCAAAATTAAAATTGCAGTCTGTGCATGAATAAAACCTATTTTGCAGCACAGAGAAACATATCTGAAGGTGTTAGAAGTGTTTTGCATGATTTTTGAAGTTAGAGCCTGAAATGTCAGAAAACGGCGTTTCAGCACATAACAAACTTGGTTCAGGCAATGCAAGCTGAAACTCGGCCCAAAATTAAAATTGCAGTCTGTGCATGAATAAAACCTATTTTGCAGCACAGAGAAACATATCTGAAGGTGTTAGAAGTGTTTTGCATGATTTTTGAAGTTAGAGCCTGAAATGTCAGAAAAAGGCGTTTCAGCACATAACAAACTTGGTTCTGGCAATGCAAGCTGAAACTCGGTCCAAAATAAAAATTGCAGTCTGTGCATGAATAAAACCTATTTTGCAACGCAGAGAAACATATCTGAAGGTGTTAGAAGTGTTTTGCATGATTTTTGAAGTTAGAGCCTGAAATGTCAGAAAACGCCGTTTCAGCACATAACAAACTTGGTTCAGGCAATGCAAGCTGAAACTCGGCCCAAAATTAAAATTGCAGTCTGTGCATGAATAAAACCTATTTTGCAACACAGAGAAACATATCTGAAGGTGTTAGAAGTGTTTTGCATGATTTTTGAAGTTAGAGCCTGAAATGTCAGAAAACAGCGTTTCAGCACTTAACAAACTTGGTTCTGGCAATGCAAGCTGAAACTCGGTCCAAAATTAAAATTGCAGTCTGTGTATGAATAAAACCTATTTTGCAACACAGAGAAACATATCTGAAGGTGTTAGAAGTGTTTTGCATGATTTTTGAAGTTAGAGTCTGAAATGTCAGAAAACAGCGTTTCAGCACTTAACAAACTTGGTTCTGGCAATGCAAGCTGAAACTCGGTCCAAAATTAAAATTGCAGTCTGTGCATGAATAAAACCTATTTTGCAACACAGAGAAACATATCTGAAGGTGTTAGAAGTGTTTTGCATGATTTTTGAAGTTAGAGCCTGAAATGTCAGAAAACAGCGTTTCAGCACTTAACAAACTTGGTTCTGGCAATGCAAGCTGAAACTCGGTCCAAAATTAAAATTGCAGTCTGTGCATGAATAAAACCTATTTTGCAACACAGAGAAACATATCTGAAGGTGTTAGAAGTGTTTTGCATGATTTTTGAAGTTAGAGCCTGAAATGTCAGAAAAAGGCGTTTCAGCACATAACAAACTTGGTTCTGGCAATGCAAGCTGAAACTCGGTCCAAAATAAAAATTGCAGTCTGTGCATGAATAAAACCTATTTTGCAACACAGAGAAACATATCTGAAGGTGTTAGAAGTGTTTTGCATGATTTTTGAAGTTAGAGCCTGAAATGTCAGAAAAAGCCGTTTCAGCACATAACAAACTTGGTTCAGACAATGCAAGTTGAAACTCGGCCCAAAATTAAAATTGCAGTCTGTGCATGAATAAAACCTATTTTGCAACACAGAGAAACATATCTGAAGGTGTTAGAAGTGTTTTGCATGATTTTTGAAGTCAGAGCCTGAAATGTCAGAAAACGGCGTTTCAGCACATAACAAACTTGGTTCAGGCAATGCAAGCTGAAACTCGGTCCAAAATTAAAATTGCAGTCTGTGCATGAATAAAACCTATTTTGCAACACAGAGAAACATATCTGAAGGTGTTAGAAGTGTTTTGCATGATTTTTGAAGTTAGAGCCTGAAATGTCAGAAAAAGGCGTTTCCGCACATAACAAACTTGGTTCAGACAATGCAAGCTGAAACTCGGTCTAAAATTAAAATTGCAGTCTGTGCATGAAAAAAACCTATTTTGCAACACAGAGAAACATATCTGAAGGTGTTAGAAGTGTTTTGCATGATTTTTGAAGTTAGAGCCTGAAATGTCAGAAAACAGCGTTTCAGCACTTAACAAACTTGGTTCTGGCAATGCAAGCTGAAACTCGGTCCAAAATTAAAATTGCAGTCTGTGCATGAATAAAACCTGTTTTGCAACACAGAGAAACATATCTGAAGGTGTTAGAAGTGTTTTGCATGATTTTTGAAGTTAGAGTCTGAAATGTCAGAAAACGGCGTTTCAGCACATAACAAACTTGGTTCTGGCAATGCAAGCTGAAACTCGGTCCAAAATTAAAATTGCAGTCTGTGCATGAATAAAACCTATTTTGCAACACAGAGAAACATATCTGAAGGTGTTAGAAGTGTTTTGCATGATTTTTGAAGTTAGAGCCTGAAATGTCAGAAAAAGGCGTTTCAGCACATAACAAACTTGGTTCAGACAATGCAAGCTGAAACTCGGTCTAAAATTAAAATTGCACTCTGTGCATGAATAAAACCTATTTTGCAACACAGAGAAACATATCTGAAGGTGTTAGAAGTGTTTTGCATGATTTTTGAAGTTAGAGCCTGAAATGTCAGAAAACAGCGTTTCAGCACTTAACAAACTTGGTTCTGGCAATGCAAGCTGAAACTCGGTCCAAAATTAAAATTGCAGTCTGTGCATGAATAAAACCTATTTTGCAACACAGAGAAACATATCTGAAGGTGTTAGAAGTGTTTTGCATGATTTTTGAAGTTAGAGCCTGAAATGTCAGAAAAAGGCGTTTCAGCACATAACAAACTTGGTTCCGGAAAATGCAAGCTGAAACTCGGCCCAAAATTAAAATTGCAGTCTGTACATGAATAAAACCTGTTTTGCAACACAGAGAAACATATCTGAAGGTGTTAGAAGTGTTTTGCATGATTTTTGAAGTTAGAGCCTGAAATGTCAGAAAACAGCGTTTCAGCACTTAACAAACTTGGTTCTGGCAATGCAAGCTGAAACTCGGTCCAAAATTAAAATTGCAGTCTGTGCATGAATAAAACCTAATTTGCAACACAGAGAAACATATCTGAAGGTGTTAGAAGTGTTTTGCATGATATTTGAAGTTAGAGCCTGAAATGTCAGAAAAAGGCATTTCAGCACATAACAAACTTGGTTCTGGCAATGCAAGCTGAAACTCGGTCCAAAATTAAAATTGCAGTCTGTGCATGAATAAAACCTATTTTGCAACACAGAGAAACATATCTGAAGGTGTTAGAAGTGTTTTGCATGATTTTTGAAGTTAGAGCCTGAAATGTCAGAAAAAGGCGTTTCAGCACATAACAAACTTGGTTTAGACAATGCAAGCTGAAACTCGGTCTAAAATTAAAATTGCAGTCTGTGCATGAATAAAACCTATTTTGCAACACAGAGAAACATATCTGAAGGTGTTAGAAGTGTTTTGCATGATTTTTGAAGTTAGAGCCTGAAATGTCAGAAAACAGCGTTTCAGCACTTAACAAACTTGGTTCTGGCAATGCAAGCTGAAACTCGGTCCAAAATTAAAATTGCAGTCTGTGCATGAATAAAACCTATTTTGCAACACAGAGAAACATATCTGAAGGTGTTAGAAGTGTTTTGCATGATTTTTGAAGTTAGAGCCTGAAATGTCAGAAAACGGCGTTTCAGCACATAACAAACTTGGTTCTGGCAATGCAAGCTGAAACTCGGTCCAAAATTAAAATTGCAGTCTGTGCATGAATAAAACCTATTTTGCAACACAGAGAAACATATCTGAAGGTGTTAGAAGTGTTTTGCATGATTTTTGAAGTTAGAGCCTGAAATGTCAGAAAACGGCGTTTCAGCACATAACAAACTTGGTTCTGGCAATGCAAGCTGAAACTCGGTCCAAAATAAAAATTGCAGTCTGTGCATGAATAAAACCTATTTTGCAACACAGGTAAACATATCTGAAGGTGTTAGAAGTGTTTTGCATGATTTTTGAAGTTAGAGCCTGAAATGTCAGAAAAAGGCTTTTCAGCACATAACAAACTTTGTTCTGGCAATGCAAGCTGAAACTCGGTCCAAAATTAAAATTGCAGTCTGTGCATGAATAAAACCTATTTTGCAACACAGAGAAACATATCTGAAGGTGTTAGAAGTGTTTTGCATGATTTTTGAAGTTAGAGCCTGAAATGTCAGAAAACGGCGTTTCAGCACATAACAAACTTGGTTCAGGCAATGCAAGCTGAAACTCGGCCCAAAATTAAAATTGCAGTCTGTGCATGAATAAAACCTATTTTGCAACACAGAGAAACATATCTGAAGGTGTTAGAAGTGTTTTGCATGATTTTTGAAGTTAGAGCCTGAAATGTCAGAAAACGGCGTTTCAGCACATAACAAACTTGGTTCAGGCAATGCAAGCTGAAACTCGGCCCAAAATTAAAATTGCAGTCTGTGCATGAATAAAACCTATTTTGCAACACAGAGAAACATATCTGAAGGTGTTAGAAGTGTTTTGCATGATTTTTGAAGTTAGAGCCTGAAATGTCAGAAAACAGCCTTTCAGCGCAGAACAAACTTGGTTCAGGCAATGCAAGCTGAAACTCGGTATAAAATTAAAATTGCAGTCTGTGCATGAATAAAACCTATTTTGCAACACAGAGAAACATATCTGAAGGTGTTAGAAGTGTTTTGCATGATTTTTGAAGTTAGAGCCTGAAATGTCAGAAAACAGCGTTTCAGCACTTAACAAACTTGGTTCTGGCAATGCAAGCTGAAACTCGGTCCAAAATTAAAATTGCAGTCTGTGCATGAATAAAACCTATTTTGCAACACAGAGAAACATATCTGAAGGTGTTAGAAGTGTTTTGCATGATTTTTGAAGTTAGAGCCTGAAATGTCAGAAAACGGCGTTTCAGCACATAACAAACTTGGTTCTGGCAATGCAAGCTGAAACTCGGTCCAAAATAAAAATTGCAGTCTGTGCATGAATAAAACCTATTTTGCAACACAGAGAAGCATATCTGAAGGTGTTAGAAGTGTTTTGCATGATTTTTGAAGTTAGAGCCTGAAATGTCAGAAAACGGCGTTTCAGCACATAACAAACTTGGTTCAGGCAATGCAAGCTGAAACTCGGCCAAAAATTAAAATTGCAGTCTGTGCATGAATAAAACCTATTTTGCAACACAGAGAAACATATCTGAAGGTGTTAGAAGTGTTTTGCATGATTTTTGAAGTTGGAGCCTGAAATGTCAGAAAACAGCGTTTCAGCACATAACAAACTTGGTTCTGGCAATGCAAGCTGAAACTCGGCCCAAAATTAAAATTGCAGTCTGTGCATGAATAAAACCTATTTTGCAACACAGAGAAACATATCTGAAGGTGTTAGAAGTGTTTTGCATGATTTTTGAAGTTAGAGCCTGAAATGTCAGAAAACGGCGTTTCAGCACATAACAAACTTGGTTCATGCAATGCAAGCTGAAACTCGGCCCAAAATTAAAATTGCAGTCTGTGCATGAATAAAACCTATTTTGCAACACAGAGAAACATATCTGAAGGTGTTAGAAGTGTTTTGCATGATTTTTGAAGTTAGAGCCTGAAATGTCAGAAAACAGCGTTTCAGCACTTAACAAACTTGGTTCTGGCAATGCAAGCTGAAACTCGGTCCAAAATTAAAATTGCAGTCTGTGCATGAATAAAACCTATTTTGCAACACAGAGAAACATATCTGAAGGTGTTTGAAGTGTTTTGCATGATTTTTGAAGTTAGAGCCTGAAATGTCAGAAAACGGCGTTTCAGCACATAACAAACTTGGTTCAGGCAATGCAAGCTGAAACTCGGCCAAAAATTAAAATTGCAGTCTGTGCATGAATAAAACCTATTTTGCAACACAGAGAAACATATCTGAAGGTGTTAGAAGTGTTTTGCATGATTTTTGAAATTAGAGCCTGAAATGTCAGACAACAGCGTTTCAGCACATAACAAACTTGGTTCTGGTAATGCAAGCTGAAACTCGGCCCAAAATTAAAATTGCAGTCTGTGCATGAATAAAACCTATTTTGCAGCACAGAGAAACATATCTGAAGGTGTTAGAAGTGTTTTGCATGATTTTTGAAGTTAGAGCCTGAAATGTCAGAAAACGGCGTTTCAGCTCATAACAAACTTGGTTCAGGCAATGCAAGGTGAAACTCGGCCCAAAATTAAAATTGCAGTCTGTGCATGAATAAAACCTATTTTGCAACACAGAGAAACATATCTGAAGGTGTTAGAAGTGTTTTGCATGATTTTTGAAGTTAGAGCCTGAAATGTCAGAAAACGGCGTTTCAGCACATACCCACATAGCAAAATTGGTTTGGCCCAGTGATGGGCCACACAATCCACTTTCACTTGGCCCAAATACAGCAGTGAATTACGGTACATGACTGGACCAGGTCTGGATTCCAGACAAGGGCCACACATGGGCCATAACTGGCCCAAGTCTCAGCCAAGTAAATTAACTATAACTGGCCCTGAATTGGGCCAGATCAAAATGTAACATTTGAACCAAAACACAGCCTTAAGTAAACCATATCAACACCAGTGTTTAACCAGAATGCCCAAAACTGAGCCACACCTGAGCCTGATCTACAGGTGAACTAAACCTGGCAGCCAAAATATGGGCCATAAAAAGGCCATGAGAGATCAATATCTCTGCCACCTGTGTAACCATAGCTGGCTCTATTCTGGTCCTATATGCTGGACCAGATGGGTTCCACATGTCAGCCATAACCTCCTAGATAAATAATCGCAACAAAGACAGTATTCTTAACAAATGTTTAATCATGTTAACATCAAAGCATTGACACCTGACATTTTAAAGTTGTTCAAACAACTCTGAAATACCACTCCCCTGTCAGTTCTGCAATAAAAATGAAGTAAGTAGAAGTTCTGTGCCATGTTTTAGTTCATGAAGTTTTATTTTAAATGTAACACTTGATCATCCATGTTTCTGATCATGAAGTTTCATGCTTTGTCTAAAGCTTGACTGTCCATGTTTCTGATTAGGAACAAAATTTACTTGACATACACTTGAACATCCATGTTTCTACTCATCGAGTTTCACTTCACATAACACTTGAGCGTCCAGGTTTATGGTCAGGAAGTAGCACTCTTCAAATGACTCTGAAACATTCATGATTCTGTTAATGAACAAGTTGCACTCTGAACAGAGCCTTGGAACATCCATTCCTAAAGTCTGTTAACTAGTCGTACTCTCCTCACACACTCTATTCTTCATCCTCTCTTTTCGGCCACCATCTCTGTCTGGGGCGAGATATAGCCATCTTTTAATGATGGCATGAATTAATTTTTCTTTGGCCTCAGATGTCAGACAGTTGCACCTCACAGCCGCTGAAAAACACAAGCACACATGGTGTATAATTAGCTTTTGCATCAGGTAACAGGTAACATGGCTATTGGATAAAATACAATATTACCACAAAAACTGAACCAATGACCTTTAGACAAACATTCTGTATTGTCTTTTACCATCTACCCATCTTCCAGTTAATTATCGTTTCTTACTTCCCCCAGCCCTTCATCGTTTAGATTGTCTGAAATAGCCCAAATTCTGACTGTCTACTATGGGTAAAAGATAATTTTACACATCTCAGGAACACACTACCACTTAGCTTAAAATGACTGTGTGAAATATGTATAGATTAATTCTACTTGGGATTTTGTTTATTTTTACTTCTTTTAAATTCAGTGTATGTTTTTATTATGCAACCTTGAGCTTGTGTTGAGGTACTATATACATAAAACGTTCTCTCTCTCCTTCATTTTCTAAATCTTTTATAGAGTGCATTCATGCTTTAAGCATTTAAATAAAGAGAGATATAAAAAATTGTGATGACAATCTCCACAACAAAAAACATTTTTGAAAACTGGACAAAAAGACAAAAGGTACAAGACTGTGTACTTAAAGGCTTTAGAAATAACTGCAGTCCCATGAAGCACTATATAATCAAATTAAAAACAGCAGTGATAGTGTAGTTTTTCCACAAAGAATTGAGGAAAAAAAGTGGAATATACATAAAAGTGGAAAAGACGCAACACTTATTTGTACATTACTTGTCACATCCTGATGTCACATGTCTTTACAGAATTTTTATGTGTGTGTGTGTGTGTGTGTGTGTGTGTGTGTGTGTGTGAGCATGCACAGATTGCAAAAATCACTGGCAATGTGAATTAATCAAAATCAGATGATCCTGAGGCTAATCCCATGACACACTATCAGTGCATTCTGAAAAGGGCTAGACAATATACTCACAACTTTGGTAACTGGATGTTTGCTGGATGTCCCAGGTGTAGTGTGGCTCATGGAGCCTTGAAGGTTCAGAGTGCCCTGGATATCCCTACGTTTGTGGGGTGGTCTTCTGACCTCGACGTTGGCATGCCTTAAAAGGGCCTCAGTGCTTGATTTACAGCTCTCAGAGAGAACATGATGCCAGGCATACCTCCTGCAACATACAAAATATCTTAGTCCTTTAACAGCTGTAATAAAATGCACTGTAATTAAAAAAAGCTGACACTTCTTACTTGTTTTTTGACTTTGTTCCTTAAATGCCTTCCATCTCATCATTAGGGATGTCAGGAGCACTGTGGAAGAGCTTAGGGTCTAATTTGGCTTTCCAGGGTCTAATTTGTTGTGCTGTCTAGGAATATTTGGAGCATCAGGTATGGAATACATTCTGCTTAAAAGTACAAAATATCTTGGTCATTTATCTGCTGTGATAAAATACATTATTATTTTAAAAAGCAGAAGATTCTTACCCTTCTCTTAAATTTTGGTTAATGTAGGCGTTCTTCTGTCTCATTATTATCAGCATCAGCATCATCTTCTCCGGGGAAAAGAATGTTCTTAGGTCTAACACATTTACCAATTACAAGATATACTTTTATTTGTAAATGTGGTGCGAAACATTAATATAAACAAACAATCTAACCAAACCCCTACTTTCTTTTTCTTTGAAATTGGTGAGTTCCTTCCATCGGTCTGATCAACGTCTGTGTGATCAACAGCTAGAGGTAGTTTACGTCTAGCTTTCTTGTAGTCATCTGGAAAAGTAGCATAACAAAAAGAAGAAATTTAAAAAGTAAAACAGTGATTTTAAATATTACTATTAATTCTGGCCCTATGGGGCTATGAAGCAGACAAAATATCTATAACTATTCTTTTTTGAACATTTCATATATGCTGGATAAAATGTTAGTCATGTTGTAATTTAAAATGTGCACATTATTGATTATGTTTAAACATACAACAAATCAAATTACTTTTTGTTTGCATATTTTAAACATAAAACTTGAAATGATTTGGGTGTCATTCCAGGCACTTTTGAACATCAATAACAACTGGTTATTGTAATCATTTTGGTCACTATAAAGGTGATACCAATTTTTGCACAACAATTAATCTCTTGTAACATTTGGAGTGTATTGACAATGATTATTGATGCCCATTTATAAATAGTTTAGTTAAATTCAAATAAATTACATTCAAGGTGAAGTAGAATAAAGAAACATGTATACCCCTTTCCAAGCATTTACTCAATTTCAACATGACATACACCACAAATGAAATTCCAAAACATTGGTACAACAAAAATGCATAATTTTATCTGTAATTTAATATATAACGTTACATTGGCTCCAACAACAAATACCATTACAATTAATTATAACCCTAATCATCTGTCAAAGACGATTAAATTTAAGTGACATAAGAAAAATACTGACTTTTTCAGGAGTAAAGTTAGTGACATAGTTTATTGTATTTACAACACGTAGATTAAAACTGCGTTCACGTGCTGCTAAAACAAGGGCACTCGCGTGTAACGTCAATTAATTAATAAATCCGAAGCAAAATGTAAGAAGAAGTAAACTTGCAACGATACATATGCGTATGTTCGCACTTACCGCTTTGGTTTCAGAAGTCTGTGCAAGACTGCAGCGTCCGCCTGCTTTTTTGAAAAGACATATGGTTCCGGGAGTATTTGTATTCACTTTTCCTTATTGAAGATTTGTTAATTAAAGCGTTATAAGTGATAAATCATAACAACCAGCTACAACGTGAATCACAACATTTAAAACATTCGATCTGAAATAAAATAAAAATAAAAATAAAAATTGTCAAAAAGACAAAAATACGAGACTGTGTGTTACAGCCAAGTGGGTAAATAAAACTACAATCCCATTAAGCACTGCAAATGACAATTAACGCCTTTTGGAAAACATTGCTCTGATGGGCTCTGATAGGCTAATTTCGCATTTCCGGGTTTTTGAAATCCTGAATGGTGCGCGCTGGGTAAAAGTTTTTCCAGTAAACAAACAAACGTAAAAACAATACATTTAAATTTAAATGTATAAAAACCATAAAGCCATTAGTATTGTTGCTGTTGCACATTTCATAGTTACTTTGACTGTGATTAAATAATGTTGTGTGGTGTTGAAAATAAATAGTTTCATAATTTCATTTTAATCCACCAGGGTTAGCTATAATTTTGAATGCAGGATTTAATCACATTATAGAAATGTTAATAAATTATGAAAAGTAAAGTCTACTGGTGTACATTCATGGCATAAAAAAAACTTATGAACTGAAATCAAACAATTACAGTTGATTTTCATAATTTAAATAATTAAATCTTCATTGTTGCCTGGATTAACTTCAAGGCATTAGACCCAGAATGCAAACATGAAGATGGAAACTTCTTTGTGTATTAAAACATTGGGATTTTATATAAAAAATATTTGAAATGTGGGTGAAATATGGCCAATCTTATGTGGGCCACATATCTATATTTGACATCTGGGCCAAATACTACATCTGACATCTGGCCCAGGTCTTGTGTGCCGCCTTAAAACCGGTACCATCTCTGCCAAACTCGGGCCATGTTTGGCCCACATGCTGTATGCCAGTGCCGGATAAATGCCAGCTGTGCCAGATGCATGCCAAATCTGGGCCAAAATTGTTTGCTGACTGGGTAACAAACTCGGTTCAGGCAATGCAAGCTGAAACTCGGCCAAAAATTAAAATTGCAGTCTGTGCATGAATAAAACCTATTTTGCAACACAGAGAAACATATCTGAAGGTGTTAGAAGTGTTTTGCATGATTTTTGAAGTTAGAGCCTGAAATGTCAGAAAACAGCGTTTCAGCACATAACAAACTTGGTTCTGGTAATGCAAGCTGAAACTCGGCCCAAAATTAAAATTGCAGTCTGTGCATGAATAAAACCTATTTTGCAGCACAGAGAAACATATCTGAAGGTGTTAGAAGTGTTTTGCATGATTTTTGAAGTTAGAGCCTGAAATGTCAGAAAACGGCGTTTCAGCACATAACAAACTTGGTTCAGGCAATGCAAGCTGAAACTCGGCCCAAAATTAAAATTGCAGTCTGTGCATGAATAAAACCTATTTTGCAGCACAGAGAAACATATCTGAAGGTGTTAGAAGTGTTTTGCATGATTTTTGAAGTTAGAGCCTGAAATGTCAGAAAAAGGCGTTTCAGCACATAACAAACTTGGTTCTGGCAATGCAAGCTGAAACTCGGTCCAAAATAAAAATTGCAGTCTGTGCATGAATAAAACCTATTTTGCAACGCAGAGAAACATATCTGAAGGTGTTAGAAGTGTTTTGCATGATTTTTGAAGTTAGAGCCTGAAATGTCAGAAAACGCCGTTTCAGCACATAACAAACTTGGTTCAGGCAATGCAAGCTGAAACTCGGCCCAAAATTAAAATTGCAGTCTGTGCATGAATAAAACCTATTTTGCAACACAGAGAAACATATCTGAAGGTGTTAGAAGTGTTTTGCATGATTTTTGAAGTTAGAGCCTGAAATGTCAGAAAACAGCGTTTCAGCACTTAACAAACTTGGTTCTGGCAATGCAAGCTGAAACTCGGTCCAAAATTAAAATTGCAGTCTGTGTATGAATAAAACCTATTTTGCAACACAGAGAAACATATCTGAAGGTGTTAGAAGTGTTTTGCATGATTTTTGAAGTTAGAGTCTGAAATGTCAGAAAACAGCGTTTCAGCACTTAACAAACTTGGTTCTGGCAATGCAAGCTGAAACTCGGTCCAAAATTAAAATTGCAGTCTGTGCATGAATAAAACCTATTTTGCAACACAGAGAAACATATCTGAAGGTGTTAGAAGTGTTTTGCATGATTTTTGAAGTAAGAGCCTGAAATGTCAGAAAACAGCGTTTCAGCACTTAACAAACTTGGTTCTGGCAATGCAAGCTGAAACTCGGTCCAAAATTAAAATTGCAGTCTGTGCATGAATAAAACCTATTTTGCAACACAGAGAAACATATCTGAAGGTGTTAGAAGTGTTTTGCATGATTTTTGAAGTTAGAGCCTGAAATGTCAGAAAAAGGCGTTTCAGCACATAACAAACTTGGTTCTGGCAATGCAAGCTGAAACTCGGTCCAAAATAAAAATTGCAGTCTGTGCATGAATAAAACCTATTTTGCATCACAGAGAAACATATCTGAAGGTGTTAGAAGTGTTTTGCATGATTTTTGAAGTTAGAGTCTGAAATGTCAGAAAACAGCGTTTCAGCACTTAACAAACTTGGTTCTGGCAATGCAAGCTGAAACTCGGTCCAAAATTAAAATTGCAGTCTGTGTATGAATAAAACCTATTTTGCAACACAGAGAAACATATCTGAAGGTGTTAGAAGTGTTTTGCATGATTTTTGAAGTTAGAGCCTGAAATGTCAGAAAACAGCGTTTCAGCACTTAACAAACTTGGTTCTGGCAATGCAAGCTGAAACTCGGTCCAAAATTAAAATTGCAGTCTGTGCATGAATAAAACCTATTTTGCAACACAGAGAAACATATCTGAAGGTGTTAGAAGTGTTTTGCATGATTTTTGAAGTTAGATCCTGAAATGTCAGAAAAAGGCGTTTCAGCACATAACAAACTTGGTTCTGGCAATGCAAGCTGAAACTCGGTCCAAAATAAAAATTGCAGTCTGTGCATGAATAAAACCTATTTTGCAACACAGAGAAACATATCTGAAGGTGTTAGAAGTGTTTTGCATGATTTTTGAAGTTAGAGCCTGAAATGTCAGAAAAAGCCGTTTCAGCACATAACAAACTTGGTTCAGACAATGCAAGTTGAAACTCGGCCCAAAATTAAAATTGCAGTCTGTGCATGAATAAAACCTATTTTGCAACACAGAGAAACATATCTGAAGGTGTTAGAAGTGTTTTGCATGATTTTTGAAGTCAGAGCCTGAAATGTCAGAAAACGGCGTTTCAGCACATAACAAACTTGGTTCAGGCAATGCAAGCTGAAACTCGGTCCAAAATTAAAATTGCAGTCTGTGCATGAATAAAACCTATTTTGCAACACAGAGAAACATATCTGAAGGTGTTAGAAGTGTTTTGCATGATTTTTGAAGTTAGAGCCTGAAATGTCAGAAAAAGGCGTTTCCGCACATAACAAACTTGGTTCAGACAATGCAAGCTGAAACTCGGTCTAAAATTAAAATTGCAGTCTGTGCATGAAAAAAACCTATTTTGCAACACAGAGAAACATATCTGAAGGTGTTAGAAGTGTTTTGCATGATTTTTGAAGTTAGAGCCTGAAATGTCAGAAAACAGCGTTTCAGCACTTAACAAACTTGGTTCTGGCAATGCAAGCTGAAACTCGGTCCAAAATTAAAATTGCAGTCTGTGCATGAATAAAACCTGTTTTGCAACACAGAGAAACATATCTGAAGGTGTTAGAAGTGTTTTGCATGATTTTTGAAGTTAGAGTCTGAAATGTCAGAAAACGGCGTTTCAGCACATAACAAACTTGGTTCTGGCAATGCAAGCTGAAACTCGGTCCAAAATTAAAATTGCAGTCTGTGCATGAATAAAACCTATTTTGCAACACAGAGAAACATATCTGAAGGTGTTAGAAGTGTTTTGCATGATTTTTGAAGTTAGAGCCTGAAATGTCAGAAAAAGGCGTTTCAGCACATAACAAACTTGGTTCAGACAATGCAAGCTGAAACTCGGTCTAAAATTAAAATTGCACTCTGTGCATGAATAAAACCTATTTTGCAACACAGAGAAACATATCTGAAGGTGTTAGAAGTGTTTTGCATGATTTTTGAAGTTAGAGCCTGAAATGTCAGAAAACAGCGTTTCAGCACTTAACAAACTTGGTTCTGGCAATGCAAGCTGAAACTCGGTCCAAAATTAAAATTGCAGTCTGTGCATGAATAAAACCTATTTTGCAACACAGAGAAACATATCTGAAGGTGTTAGAAGTGTTTTGCATGATTTTTGAAGTTAGAGCCTGAAATGTCAGAAAAAGGCGTTTCAGCACATAACAAACTTGGTTCCGGAAAATGCAAGCTGAAACTCGGCCCAAAATTAAAATTGCAGTCTGTACATGAATAAAACCTGTTTTGCAACACAGAGAAACATATCTGAAGGTGTTAGAAGTGTTTTGCATGATTTTTGAAGTTAGAGCCTGAAATGTCAGAAAACAGCGTTTCAGCACTTAACAAACTTGGTTCTGGCAATGCAAGCTGAAACTCGGTCCAAAATTAAAATTGCAGTCTGTGCATGAATAAAACCTAATTTGCAACACAGAGAAACATATCTGAAGGTGTTAGAAGTGTTTTGCATGATATTTGAAGTTAGAGCCTGAAATGTCAGAAAAAGGCATTTCAGCACATAACAAACTTGGTTCTGGCAATGCAAGCTGAAACTCGGTCCAAAATTAAAATTGCAGTCTGTGCATGAATAAAACCTATTTTGCAACACAGAGAAACATATCTGAAGGTGTTAGAAGTGTTTTGCATGATTTTTGAAGTTAGAGCCTGAAATGTCAGAAAAAGGCGTTTCAGCACATAACAAACTTGGTTTAGACAATGCAAGCTGAAACTCGGTCTAAAATTAAAATTGCAGTCTGTGCATGAATAAAACCTATTTTGCAACACAGAGAAACATATCTGAAGGTGTTAGAAGTGTTTTGCATGATTTTTGAAGTTAGAGCCTGAAATGTCAGAAAACGTCTAGGTTACGAAGGTAACCCTCGTTCCCCGAAGGAGGGAACGGAGACGTTACATTGGGATCTCGCTTGAGAGACCGATCACCTCTGAGCCTTATTAAAAAGGCCAATTGAAAATTGGCGAGTGGACGTGCGCGCCGGCCACGCCCCCGTACATACGGGTATATAAGATGGCTGCGCGCACCACTCAGTCAGGCTTTTGCTGAAGAGCCGGGAGAGCCCAGCGTCAGCGCGACGCCAGGGGCGTGGCAGGGGAATGTAACGTCTCCGTTCCCTCCTTCGGGGAACGAGGGTTACCTTCGTAACCTAGACGTTACCCCTTCAGTCGAATCACTTCGACGTTACATTGGGAACTAGACCCATGGAAAAGGCCACGACACTGACGCCGCGTTACGCACAACGCCACGTGCCGGCAGGTCTTCCCAGACGTGTCCGCAGGCGGTCATTGAACGTAACCTTCCCAACGCCCCGAGGCCCCCTTTTTATAAGGGGGCCTGCAGGGATGCCAGATGTACTGAAGCATGGGTTGGGGGGGCGGAGCACATGCAATTTGTGCATGTGGAAATGAGAATAATTCAATATATCCATAAGATTTCTTAGGGATACACGAGGGAAACAGCGGTCTCCTCCGCTGGAAAATATTGAAAAGTATAGCCACAACCTGCGGGGCGAAGGAGACCCAGGCAGGATTACAGCCAAGGACTACTCCGCATCTAGCCCTGACTGCGGGGCATGGAGGACCCAGGTTCGCCGGAGGGAACATTCTGGGAGATAGCGCACGGATCCACGTGGGAATGGCGCAGCAAGCCGACACCAGCCGTCCCCCCGCTCGCCTGAAGTCTTATGTTAAGACACGGGAGGAACGGCCTCTGCGCGGAGGTTGAAGAACCTAGCGAAGGTATTAGGTGTCGCCCAGCCCGCAGCTCTATAGATATCTGCTAGTGAGGCGCCATGGCCAACGCATAGGATGAAGCAGCACTCTTAATGGAGTGGGCATGAACACCTAAGGGGCATGGCTCTCCCGGATATAGATAAGAGAGGGAGAGGCATCTACCACCCAATGAGCCACCTCAGTTTGGGGACAGCATTCCCTTTCTGCTGAACCCCAAGCAGATAAGCTGCTAGGTGCGTCTGAAGTGCCGAGCGAATTCATTTTCACATAGACACAACATCGCAAGGCTGGGTCTGCCTCCTCCAGGGCAGAGCTTGCAGGTTCACCACCTGACCGCGGAAAAGCGTGGTGGGGAACCTTGGGCACAATAGCCGGGCCGGGGTCTCAGGTAGTAACGTGAGAGTCGCCGGGCCCGAACTTCTTGACACACTTTGCTGGCAAGGAAAGCTTGTAGGTCTCCAACCCTCTTAATAGGAGCCGGGGCAGTCAGGAGCGCTGTCTTAATGACAGGACTCGACTGAGGCCCACTGAGCACCTCTGGGGAACCTTTGCTCGTTCAATGGGAGCCAGGGCAGTCAGGAGCGTTTTTCTGGCTCGACTGAGGCCCGAGGCTCCAAGGGAGCGCCCCGCGGCCTGAGAAGGCGACGGGGAAGCTTCCCTACAGAGAAAGTTTGTAGGTCTCCTACCCTCTTGATGGAGGCCAGGGCAATCAGGAGCGCTGTCTAAATGACAGGAATTCTAGCTCGACTGAGGCCAGGGGCTCAAATGGAGCGCCCCGCGGCCCCGAAGGGCGACGGGGGGGTCCCAAGAGGGTATGAGGCGCAGTCTGGCACCTCTGAGGGACCTCACGACCAGTGGGTGCTTACCTATTTTGCTTCATCTACTGCATGTGATATGCGGCTAAGCGGCGGCATATATTCAGAGAGTCGAGGGGACAGCCTGCGCTCAAACTCTCCTGCAGGAAAGGAAGCACTACTGCAATCGTGTATCTCTGTGCCTCTCAGCGAGAGGAATGCCAGCGATAGACCTCATCTCAGTGCGTGAGCCAGCCTTTGCCAAGGGAGCCCAGTACCGAGTGATAGTTTGTATCACGGCCTGTGAAAGGCCGGAGAGATCTACGGTGTCAAGCCGTGCCCTTACAGGGAGGGACTGCCGCGAGGGGATGGTTACTAAGACCTAAGTCCGGGTGGGCCGTCCTTGCAGCGCAACCTCAGACTTACTCCTCGTCCTCCCTGGACTCGCACAGAGTCTGCGCAAGGAGGCTCACTGGGGAAGGGCGTACTTGGGCCCCGGAGGTCAGCTATGTGCCAGAGTTACTCTGACAATGGGAGGAATCGGGAGGGCGAGCGGATGTGGCTGGGCCTGCCGATATAACTCCTACTAGCTGCGTCACGGGGTGGAGTCGCCATTCTGCAGGTGGGTGGACTGCCGTGGGAACCGGGCGGCTGCACGGTTGAGTTTCCCTGCTTCAAATGAATGGCAAGTAGCAAAATCTGCCACGTTGGACTCCATGGGAGCAGATGGGAGGGGCTGTAAGCCTCTGTTGTACATGGCAACCCAACCCGTGGTAAGCCACGGGCTGACTTATCGGCAATACTGCGGGAAAACGCCAGTCCGGAGAGAGCCGAGATGCCATGCCCATCATAGGACTCGATCGTGCTGCAGCGGTCTCACATGAAACAGCTTAACGGCAAGCGGCTAGAGCTGACATGTGCCCCAGGAGCCTCTGATTTTGAGAGGACCGCTGTTTAGTACCTGATTAGCTCAGGGACTACAGCACCAACTGCGCGCTCTTGGTAGCAAGGCGGGCCGTCTTGTGGACCGAGTCGGGCTCCCGACCGAGGAAAGGGATTCCCTCGGTTGGCCTGAAGGACCAGATGGCGGGGGTGCCGAGGCACCAGGTCCCTGTATTCGCACAACGGAACTCACGAGTGGGCTGGTAAGCACCAGTCGAAGAGACGGTTGAGGACGCGAGTACCTGTCTGCCGAAGAGGGGACAGGGGAGCTCCCATGGCCTAAAGAAGGCAGGAAGGAGAGGGACTAGCCAAGTGGAAGCACCTCGCGCTGAGCGCTCGACCCCCGGGGCAGACCGCCGGAGGGGTGTGCGCCGGGGAAAGATCGAGACGCGACAGCGGGTGCCCTTCAGGCAGATGGCTGCAACCCAGCCCTGGAGACGGAAACATACTTGTATGTGCGTCGTCGTGAGCATGTGTGCCGACAGCCTAAGAAGGGATCGGAACAGAGCTCCATCCAGGGCGGATGTTAACCCACCACTCTAACTGGACACGTGAAGTCAGGACTCTTATCAAACCCCGACCTCGTCCCGGCCGGAGAGACAGGCTGGATCGCGTCCTTCGCCAGTAGGAACGCGACCTCCGCAGGCAGAACAGAGGCACGCCTGTTTCCGAATAAAGAATGTAAGGGGTACCTGTGAGTCTGGGCGGACGCCTGGAGCCGGGCCGTACCGTCCGTATCAACCAGTGTAGTGGTATCAAGGGAACGTTGACCGGCGTGACCGTGGTGGGGCAGCCTGGGGAAAGACAGGGAAGGAGACAAAACCCAGAAGGATAAACGTCCTGGAGAAGTGTCTAACTGCGCTAAGCAGTGCTTACCTACTTCCCTGGTTCCCGCGCTGGCGACATCCGGTCCCGAGTCTGGTTCCGAGGAGTGGAAGTGCTGCTCAGGAAGGAAACTCGGGGCCGGGGCCCCAGAGGTGAGAAAGCTGGGTCTTTCTGTGATTTCAAATGACCGGCTAAGTCCCGCTTCCAGCGGGAGTGCCGACAGAGTAGCTCTCTCCACCTCCGGGGGTGCTCGCATCAGGGACGCTTCGAAGCTCGCCTGCGAGGGTCTTCCGTCGCAGGACCCTGAGAGGCGAGCGGCGTCCCTCTCCCACGGGCGGCTCGACGTCGGCTGCGAGCCTGGATCGTGTGGCTCAGCAGGGGACGGAGCTGCGGGGGGACGCCCTCGGCGACGGGCAGGCGGAGGCGGGGGCCCAGGCGGCGGAATGGTAACTTCGCGGCGGGGCAGGATATGTTGGACGGCCTCCGTCTGCCTCTGGACCGTTGGAGCGCCAGAGGAGACGCCCAGCCCGAACGACGGGGAGGCATACTGCTCTGGCAACTCGACGGGGTATGCTGATGGGCGGAGGATCGCAGGCTTTTGGGGGCCGGCGATACGTTCGACGCCGCTGAGCAAAAACCCTTCACGGTGTCGCCGAATAGGCCGCTCTGGGGAATGGGAGAGTCGAGAAAGCAAACTTTGTCGGCCTCTGCCATCCGGGCCAGAGTCAGCCATAGGTGGCGTTCCTGGACCACGCAGGTGGACATCACCTGACCAAGGGGACACGCCGCGACCTAGTGGCCCGAAGGGCGAAGTCAGTGGCGGCGCGGAGTTCTTCAAGTACCCCCTGGTCAGGACCACTCTCGTGCAGGCCTTAAGATGCCTGCACCTGGCACTTTTGCAGTGTTGCAATGGCCTGCAGGGCGGGGCAGCGTGTCGGGGGGCGCAGAAAAGGCCCAGCCGATGAGGGCGGAAGAAATTTCACATGCCCTAAAAGGGAGACGCGGAGGGCCCCACCAGGCGGCCGCGCCCGCGGGCAAAGGTGCACCGCGATGGCGCGCCCGACCTGGGGGACCGCCACGTACCCCTTGGCTGCCCCGCCATGGAGAGTGGCGAGGGGAGAGGAGCTGGAGTGCGCTTCAAATGAATAGGGCGCCATCGATTTTGTCAGCTCCTCATGCACATCCGGTCAGAACGGGACCGGGGGGGAGCGCGGCGCTGCCGCCGGTGCCCCCCCCAGGAACCAGTCGTCCAGCCTAGAAGGATCGGCCGGAGGCCCCTGAGGAACCCTCAAACCGATCCCCCCCGGCTGCCCGGAAAAGCATAGCCGACAGTACGACATCAACCTCCGGGGGGGCAGCGACCACGGGTGGGCGCCGCGCCGCGGGAAGAGATGTGTCACCGTCTGACTCTCCCTCTGATGCTGTGACAGACATCTCATCCTCTGCAGGAGCACCGAAGGAGACGCTCAGCCCGCCAGGCGGGGAAGCGTCTGCTGCGGAAACTCAACGGGACCGCACTGAGATAGAGAGGTCCGCAGGGCTTTTTGAGCCGGCGGAACGCTGTCTATCGTAAATTGAATGTCCCCCCCCGCGCCCCACCGCGGTGGCCGAAGAGCATAGGCGGCTCAACGGCTGACCACGGGAGGGAGGCGGGGGGAGCCAGCTCGCGAACGAGCGGCAGGACTTCAGCGTGGTCATGGTCATGCTTTCACCGCATGGACCATTCATGAGCACCACCCCAGCGTGCTCAAAGCCTAAACACGTGAGGCAGCGCTCATGTCCGTTCGCTGAGGAGAGGAAACTACCACATCCAGAAACGCACGGCCGAAAAGACATCCTGAAAAGGACGTCTAAAACGGCCGCTAGAAATTGCTCTTTTGTGATCCCGGTTTGCCCAGGGAGGGGCCGCGGGGCAATGCACTCGCCGGGGCTGCTCGCTGGAATGCAAAAAGGCTTTATATGGCCGTGAAAACGGCCGCCCGCGGGACCGCGCTGACGGCTGCCAAACAATGCTCTTTCTGTGAAACACTCTTTTAGTTATGGCAGCGCAGCAGCAGGAGGGAGCATGAACTCTGAAGAACTCTTCTCGGCTGTTTAGAGGCTCGACACATCGGCTCTGAAAGCAAAAGTCTGACTGAGTGGTGCGCGCAGCCATCTTATATACCCGTATGTACGGGGGCGTGGCCGGCGCGCACGTCCACTCGCCAATTTTCAATTGGCCTTTTTAATAAGGCTCAGAGGTGATCGGTCTCTCAAGCGAGATCCCAATGTAACGTCGAAGTGATTCGACTGAAGGGGTAACAGCGTTTCAGCACTTAACAAACTTGGTTCTGGCAATGCAAGCTGAAACTCGGTCCAAAATTAAAATTGCAGTCTGTGCATGAATAAAACCTATTTTGCAACACAGAGAAACATATCTGAAGGTGTTAGAAGTGTTTTGCATGATTTTTGAAGTTAGAGCCTGAAATGTCAGAAAACGGCGTTTCAGCACATAACAAACTCGGTTCAGGCAATGCAAGCTGAAACTCGGCCAAAAATTAAAATTGCAGTCTGTGCATGAATAAAACCTATTTTGCAACACAGAGAAACATATCTGAAGGTGTTAGAAGTGTTTTGCATGATTTTTGAAGTTAGAGCCTGAAATGTCAGAAAACAGCGTTTCAGCACATAACAAACTTGGTTCTGGTAATGCAAGCTGAAACTCGGCCCAAAATTAAAATTGCAGTCTGTGCATGAATAAAACCTATTTTGCAGCACAGAGAAACATATCTGAAGGTGTTAGAAGTGTTTTGCATGATTTTTGAAGTTAGAGCCTGAAATGTCAGAAAACGGCGTTTCAGCACATAACAAACTTGGTTCAGGCAATGCAAGCTGAAACTCGGCCCAAAATTAAAATTGCAGTCTGTGCATGAATAAAACCTATTTTGCAGCACAGAGAAACATATCTGAAGGTGTTAGAAGTGTTTTGCATGATTTTTGAAGTTAGAGCCTGAAATGTCAGAAAAAGGCGTTTCAGCACATAACAAACTTGGTTCTGGCAATGCAAGCTGAAACTCGGTCCAAAATAAAAATTGCAGTCTGTGCATGAATAAAACCTATTTTGCAACGCAGAGAAACATATCTGAAGGTGTTAGAAGTGTTTTGCATGATTTTTGAAGTTAGAGCCTGAAATGTCAGAAAACGCCGTTTCAGCACATAACAAACTTGGTTCAGGCAATGCAAGCTGAAACTCGGCCCAAAATTAAAATTGCAGTCTGTGCATGAATAAAACCTATTTTGCAACACAGAGAAACATATCTGAAGGTGTTAGAAGTGTTTTGCATGATTTTTGAAGTTAGAGCCTGAAATGTCAGAAAACAGCGTTTCAGCACTTAACAAACTTGGTTCTGGCAATGCAAGCTGAAACTCGGTCCAAAATTAAAATTGCAGTCTGTGTATGAATAAAACCTATTTTGCAACACAGAGAAACATATCTGAAGGTGTTAGAAGTGTTTTGCATGATTTTTGAAGTTAGAGTCTGAAATGTCAGAAAACAGCGTTTCAGCACTTAACAAACTTGGTTCTGGCAATGCAAGCTGAAACTCGGTCCAAAATTAAAATTGCAGTCTGTGCATGAATAAAACCTATTTTGCAACACAGAGAAACATATCTGAAGGTGTTAGAAGTGTTTTGCATGATTTTTGAAGTAAGAGCCTGAAATGTCAGAAAACAGCGTTTCAGCACTTAACAAACTTGGTTCTGGCAATGCAAGCTGAAACTCGGTCCAAAATTAAAATTGCAGTCTGTGCATGAATAAAACCTATTTTGCAACACAGAGAAACATATCTGAAGGTGTTAGAAGTGTTTTGCATGATTTTTGAAGTTAGAGCCTGAAATGTCAGAAAAAGGCGTTTCAGCACATAACAAACTTGGTTCTGGCAATGCAAGCTGAAACTCGGTCCAAAATAAAAATTGCAGTCTGTGCATGAATAAAACCTATTTTGCATCACAGAGAAACATATCTGAAGGTGTTAGAAGTGTTTTGCATGATTTTTGAAGTTAGAGTCTGAAATGTCAGAAAACAGCGTTTCAGCACTTAACAAACTTGGTTCTGGCAATGCAAGCTGAAACTCGGTCCAAAATTAAAATTGCAGTCTGTGTATGAATAAAACCTATTTTGCAACACAGAGAAACATATCTGAAGGTGTTAGAAGTGTTTTGCATGATTTTTGAAGTTAGAGCCTGAAATGTCAGAAAACAGCGTTTCAGCACTTAACAAACTTGGTTCTGGCAATGCAAGCTGAAACTCGGTCCAAAATTAAAATTGCAGTCTGTGCATGAATAAAACCTATTTTGCAACACAGAGAAACATATCTGAAGGTGTTAGAAGTGTTTTGCATGATTTTTGAAGTTAGAGCCTGAAATGTCAGAAAAAGGCGTTTCAGCACATAACAAACTTGGTTCTGGCAATGCAAGCTGAAACTCGGTCCAAAATAAAAATTGCAGTCTGTGCATGAATAAAACCTATTTTGCAACACAGAGAAACATATCTGAAGGTGTTAGAAGTGTTTTGCATGATTTTTGAAGTTAGAGCCTGAAATGTCAGAAAAAGCCGTTTCAGCACATAACAAACTTGGTTCAGACAATGCAAGTTGAAACTCGGCCCAAAATTAAAATTGCAGTCTGTGCATGAATAAAACCTATTTTGCAACACAGAGAAACATATCTGAAGGTGTTAGAAGTGTTTTGCATGATTTTTGAAGTCAGAGCCTGAAATGTCAGAAAACGGCGTTTCAGCACATAACAAACTTGGTTCAGGCAATGCAAGCTGAAACTCGGTCCAAAATTAAAATTGCAGTCTGTGCATGAATAAAACCTATTTTGCAACACAGAGAAACATATCTGAAGGTGTTAGAAGTGTTTTGCATGATTTTTGAAGTTAGAGCCTGAAATGTCAGAAAAAGGCGTTTCCGCACATAACAAACTTGGTTCAGACAATGCAAGCTGAAACTCGGTCTAAAATTAAAATTGCAGTCTGTGCATGAAAAAAACCTATTTTGCAACACAGAGAAACATATCTGAAGGTGTTAGAAGTGTTTTGCATGATTTTTGAAGTTAGAGCCTGAAATGTCAGAAAACAGCGTTTCAGCACTTAACAAACTTGGTTCTGGCAATGCAAGCTGAAACTCGGTCCAAAATTAAAATTGCAGTCTGTGCATGAATAAAACCTGTTTTGCAACACAGAGAAACATATCTGAAGGTGTTAGAAGTGTTTTGCATGATTTTTGAAGTTAGAGTCTGAAATGTCAGAAAACGGCGTTTCAGCACATACTGTAACAAACTTGGTTCTGGCAATGCAAGCTGAAACTCGGTCCAAAATTAAAATTGCAGTCTGTGCATGAATAAAACCTATTTTGCAACACAGAGAAACATATCTGAAGGTGTTAGAAGTGTTTTGCATGATTTTTGAAGTTAGAGCCTGAAATGTCAGAAAAAGGCGTTTCAGCACATAACAAACTTGGTTCAGACAATGCAAGCTGAAACTCGGTCTAAAATTAAAATTGCACTCTGTGCATGAATAAAACCTATTTTGCAACACAGAGAAACATATCTGAAGGTGTTAGAAGTGTTTTGCATGATTTTTGAAGTTAGAGCCTGAAATGTCAGAAAACAGCGTTTCAGCACTTAACAAACTTGGTTCTGGCAATGCAAGCTGAAACTCGGTCCAAAATTAAAATTGCAGTCTGTGCATGAATAAAACCTATTTTGCAACACAGAGAAACATATCTGAAGGTGTTAGAAGTGTTTTGCATGATTTTTGAAGTTAGAGCCTGAAATGTCAGAAAAAGGCGTTTCAGCACATAACAAACTTGGTTCCGGAAAATGCAAGCTGAAACTCGGCCCAAAATTAAAATTGCAGTCTGTACATGAATAAAACCTGTTTTGCAACACAGAGAAACATATCTGAAGGTGTTAGAAGTGTTTTGCATGATTTTTGAAGTTAGAGCCTGAAATGTCAGAAAACAGCGTTTCAGCACTTAACAAACTTGGTTCTGGCAATGCAAGCTGAAACTCGGTCCAAAATTAAAATTGCAGTCTGTGCATGAATAAAACCTAATTTGCAACACAGAGAAACATATCTGAAGGTGTTAGAAGTGTTTTGCATGATATTTGAAGTTAGAGCCTGAAATGTCAGAAAAAGGCATTTCAGCACATAACAAACTTGGTTCTGGCAATGCAAGCTGAAACTCGGTCCAAAATTAAAATTGCAGTCTGTGCATGAATAAAACCTATTTTGCAACACAGAGAAACATATCTGAAGGTGTTAGAAGTGTTTTGCATGATTTTTGAAGTTAGAGCCTGAAATGTCAGAAAAAGGCGTTTCAGCACATAACAAACTTGGTTTAGACAATGCAAGCTGAAACTCGGTCTAAAATTAAAATTGCAGTCTGTGCATGAATAAAACCTATTTTGCAACACAGAGAAACATATCTGAAGGTGTTAGAAGTGTTTTGCATGATTTTTGAAGTTAGAGCCTGAAATGTCAGAAAACAGCGTTTCAGCACTTAACAAACTTGGTTCTGGCAATGCAAGCTGAAACTCGGTCCAAAATTAAAATTGCAGTCTGTGCATGAATAAAACCTATTTTGCAACACAGAGAAACATATCTGAAGGTGTTAGAAGTGTTTTGCATGATTTTTGAAGTTAGAGCCTGAAATGTCAGAAAACGGCGTTTCAGCACATAACAAACTTGGTTCTGGCAATGCAAGCTGAAACTCGGTCCAAAATTAAAATTGCAGTCTGTGCATGAATAAAACCTATTTTGCAACACAGAGAAACATATCTGAAGGTGTTAGAAGTGTTTTGCATGATTTTTGAAGTTAGAGCCTGAAATGTCAGAAAACGGCGTTTCAGCACATAACAAACTTGGTTCTGGCAATGCAAGCTGAAACTCGGTCCAAAATAAAAATTGCAGTCTGTGCATGAATAAAACCTATTTTGCAACACAGGTAAACATATCTGAAGGTGTTAGAAGTGTTTTGCATGATTTTTGAAGTTAGAGCCTGAAATGTCAGAAAACGGCGTTTCAGCACATAACAAACTTGGTTCAGGCAATGCAAGCTGAAACTCGGCCCAAAATTAAAATTGCAGTCTGTGCATGAATAAAACCTATTTTGCAACACAGAGAAACATATCTGAAGGTGTTAGAAGTGTTTTGCATGATTTTTGAAGTTAGAGCCTGAAATGTCAGAAAACAGCGTTTCAGTGCAGAATAAACTTGTTTCAAGCCATGCAAGCTGAATCTCGGTTCCACTTTAAAATTGCAGTCTGTGCATGAATAAAACCTATTTTGCAACACAGAGAAACATATCTGAAGGTGTTAGAAGTGTTTTGCATGATTTTTGAAGTTAGACCCTGAAATGTCAGAAAACAGCGTTTCAGTGCAGAAAAAAGTTGAATCAGGCAATGCAAGATGAATCTAGGTCCCACTTTAAATTTGCAGTCTGTGCATGAATAAAACCTATTTTGCAACACAGAGAAACATATCTGAAGGTGTTAGAAGTGTTTTGCTTGATTTTTGAAGTTAGAGCCTGAAATGTCAGAAAACAGCGTTTCAGCGCAGAACAAACTTGGTTCAAGCAATGCAAGCTGAATCTCGGTCCCACTTTAAATTTGCAGTCTGTGCATGAATAAAACCTATTTTGCAACACAGAGAAACATATCTGAAGGTGTTAGAAGTGTTTTGCATGATTTTTGAAGTTAGAGCCTGAAATGTCAGAAAACAACGTTTCAGCGCAGAACAAAGTTGGTTCAGGCAATGCAAGCTGAATCTCGGTCCCACTTTAAATTTGCAGTCTGTGCATGAATAAAACCTATTTTGCAACACAGAGAAACATATCTGAAGGTGTTAGAAGTGTTTTGCATGATTTTTGAAGTTAGACCCTGAAATGTCAGAAAACAGCGTTTCAGCGCAGAACAAAGTTGGTTCAGGCAATGCAAGCTGAATCTCGGTCCCACTTTAAATTTGCAGTCTGTGCATGAATAAAACCTATTTTGCAACACAGAGAAACATATCTGAAGGTGTTAGAAGTGTTTTGCATGATTTTTGAAGTTAGACCCTGAAATGTCAGAAAACAGCGTTTCAGTGCAGAATAAACTTGTTTCAAGCAATGCAAGCTGAATCTCGGTCCCACTTTAAATTTGCAGTCTGTGCATGAATAAAACCTATTTTGCAGCACAGAGAAACATATCTGAAGGTGTTAGAAGTGTTTTGAATGATTTTTGAAGTTAGACCCTGAAATGTCAGAAAACAGCATTTCAGCGCAGAATAAACTTGTTTCAAGCAATGCAAGCTTAATCTCGGTTCCACTTTAAAATTGCAGTTTGTGCATGAATAAAACCTATTTTGCAACACAGAGAAACATATCTGAAGGTGTTAGAAGTGTTTTGCACGATTTTTGAAGTTAGACCCTGAAATGTCAGAAAACAGCGTTTCAGCGCAGAACAAAGTTGAATCAGGCAATGCAAGATGAATCTAGGTCCCACTTTAAATTTGCAGTCTGTGCATGAATAAAACCTATTTTGCAGCACAGAGAAACATATCTGAAGGTGTTAGAAGTGTTTTGAATGATTTTTGAAGTTAGACCCTGAAATGTCAGAAAACAGCGTTTCAGCGCAGAACAAAGTTGGTTCAGGCAATGCAAGCTGAATCTCGGTCCCACTTTAAATTTGCAGTCTGTGCATGAATAAAACCTATTTTGCAACACAGAGAAACATATCTGAAGGTGTTAGAAGTGTTTTGCATGATTTTTGAAGTTAGAGCCTGAAATGTCAGAAAACAGCGTTTTAGCGCAGAACAACCTTGGTTCAAGCCATGCAAGCTGAATCTCGGTCCCACTTTAAATTTGCAGTCTGTGCATGAATAAAACCTATTTTGCAACACAGAGAAACATATCTGAAGGTGTTAGAAGTGTTTTGCATGATTTTTGAAGTTAGACCCTGAAATGTCAGAAAACAGCGTTTCAGTGCAGAATAAACTTGTTTCAAGCAATGCAAGCTTAATCTCAGTTCCACTTTAAAATTGCAGTCTGTGCATGAATAAAACCTATTTTGCAACACAGAGAAACATATCTGAAGGTGTTAGAAGTGTTTTGCATGATTTTTGAAGTTAGACCCTGAAATGTCAGAAAACAGCGTTTCATCGCAGAAAAAAGTTGAATCAGGCAATGCAAGATGAATCTAGGTCCCACTTTAAATTTGCAGTCTGTGCATGAATAAAACCTATTTTGCAACACAGAGAAACATAACTGAAGGTGTTAGAAGTGTTTTGCATGATTTTTGAAGTTAGAGCCTGAAATGTCAGAAAACGGCTTTTCAGCACATAACAAACTTGGTTCAGGCAATGCAAGCTGAAACTCGGCCCAAAATTAAAATTGCAGTCTGTGCATGAATAAAACCTATTTTGCAACACAGAGAAACATATCTGAAGGTGTTAGAAGTATTTTGCATGATTTTTGAAGTCAGAGCCTGAAATGTCAGAAAACGGCTTTTCAGCACATAACAAACTTGGTTCAGGCAATGCAAGCTGAAACTCGGCCCAAAATTAAAATTGCAGTCTGTGTATGAATAAAACCTATTTTGCAACACAGAGAAACATATCTGAAGGTGTTAGAAGTGTTTTGCATGATTTTTGAAGTTAGAGCCTGAAATGTCAGAAAACGGCTTTTCAGCACATAACAAACTTGGTTCAGGCAATGCAAGCTGAAACTCGGTCCAAAATTAAAATTGCAGTCTGTGCATGAATGAAACGTATTTTGCAACACACAGAATCTGAAGGTGTTAGAAGTGTATCTGAAGGTGTTAGAAGTGTTTTGCATGATTTTTGAAGTTAGAGCCTGAAATGTCAGAAAACAGCCTTTCAGCGCAGAACAAACTTGGTTCAGGCAATGCAAGCTGAAACTCGGTCTAAAATTAAAATTGCAGTCTGTGCATGAATAAAACCTATTTTGCAACACAGAGAAACATATCTGAAGGTGTTAGAAGTGTTTTGCATGATTTTTGAAGTTAGAGCCTGAAATGTCAGAAAAAGGCGTTTCTGCACATAACAAACTTGGTTCAGACAATGCAAGCTGAAACTCGGTCTAAAATTAAAATTGCAGTCTGTGCATGAATAAAAACTATTTTGCAACACAGAGAAACATATCTGAAGGTGTTAGAAGTGTTTTGCATGATTTTTGAAGTTAGAGCCTGAAATGTCAGAAAACAGCGTTTCAGCACTTAACAAACTTGGTTCTGGCAATGCAAGCTGAAACTCGGTCCAAAATTAAAATTGCAGTCTGTGCATGAATAATACCTATTTTGCAACACAGAGAAACATATCTGAAGGTGTTAGAAGTGTTTTGCATGATTTTTGAAGTTAGAGCCTGAAATGTCAGAAAAAGGCGTTTCAGCACATAACAAACTTGGTTCAGACAATGCAAGCTGAAACTCGGTCTAAAATTAAAATTGCAGTCTGTGCATGAATAAAACCTATTTTGCAACACAGAGAAACATATCTGAAGGTGTTAGAAGTGTTTTGCATGATTTTTGAAGTTAGAGCCTGAAATGTCAGAAAACAACGTTTCAGCACTTAACAAACTTGGTTCTGGCAATGCAAGCTGAAACTCGGTCCAAAATTAAAATTGCAGTCTGTGCATGAATAAAACCTATTTTGCAACACAGAGAAACATATCTGAAGGTGTTAGAAGTGTTTTGCATGATTTTTGAAGTTAGAGCCTGAAATGTCAGAAAACAGCGTTTTAGCGCAGAACAACCTTGGTTCAAGCCATGCAAGCTGAATCTCGGTCCCAGATTAAATTTGCAGTCTGTGCATGAATAAAACCTATTTTGCAACACAGAGAAACATATCTGACGGTGTTAGAAGTGTTTTGCATGATTTTTAAAGTTAGACACTGAAATGTCAGAAAACAGCGTTTCAGTGCAGAATAAACTTGTTTCAAGCAATGCAAGCTTAATCTCGGTTCCACTTTAAAATTGCAGTCTGTGCATGAATAAAACCTATTTTGCAACACAGAGAAACATATCTGAAGGTGTTAGAAGTGTTTTGCTTGATTTTTGAAGTTAGAGCCTGAAATGTCAGAAAACGTCTAGGTTACGAAGGTAACCCTCGTTCCCCGAAGGAGGGAACGGAGACGTTACATTGGGATCTCGCTTGAGAGACCGATCACCTCTGAGCCTTATTAAAAAGGCCAATTGAAAATTGGCGAGTGGACGTGCGCGCCAGCCACGCCCCGTAAATACGGGTATATAAGATGGCTGCGCGCACCACTCAGTCAGGCTTTTGCTGAAGAGCCGGGAGAGCCCAGCGTCAGCGCGACGCCAGGGGCGTGGCAGGGGAATGTAACGTCTCCGTTCCCTCCTTCGGGGAACGAGGGTTACCTTCGTAACCTAGACGTTACCCCTTCAGTCGAATCACTTCGACGTTACATTGGGAACTAGACCCATGGAAAAGGCCACGACCCTGACGCCGCGTTACGCACAACGCCACGTGCCGGCAGGTCTTCCCAGACGTGTCCGCAGGCGGTCATTGAACGTAACCTTCCCAACGCCCCGAGGCCCCTTTTTTTATAAGGGGGGCCTGCAGGGATGCCAGTTGTACTGAAGCATGGGTTGGGGGGGCGGAGCACATGGAATTTGTGCATGTGGAATGAGAATAATTCAATATATCCATAAGGCTTCTTAGGGATACACGAGGGAAACAGCGGTCTCCTCCGCTGGAAAATATTGGAAAGTATAGCCACAACCTGCGGGGCGAAGGAGACCCAGGCAGGATCACAGCCAAGGACTACTCCGCATCTAGCCCTGACTGCGGGGCATGGAGGACCCAGGTTCGCCGGAGGGAACATACTGGGAGATAGCGCACGGATCCACGTGGGAATGGCGCAGCAAGCCGACACCAGCCGTCCCCCCGCTCGCCTGAAGTCTTATGTTAAGACACGGGAGGAACGGCCTCTGCGCGGAGGTTGAAGAACCTAGCGAAGGTATGGGTGTCGCCCAGCCCGCAGCTCTACAGATATCTGCTAGTGAGGCGCCATGAGCCAACGCATAGGATGAAGCAGCACTCTTAATGGAGTGGGCATGAACACCTAAGGGGCATGGCTCTCCCAGATATAGATAAGAGAGGGAGAGGCATCTACCACCCAATGAGCCACCTCAGTTTGGGGACAGCATTCCCTTTCTGCTGAACCCCAAGCAGATAAGCTGCTAGGTGCGTCTGAAGTGCCGAGCGATTTCATTTTCACATAGACACAACATCGCAAGGCTGGGTCTGCCTCCTCCAGGGCAGAGCTTGCAGGTTCACCACCTGACCGCGGAAAAGCGTGGTGGGGAACCTTGGGCACAATAGCCGGGCCGGGGTCTCAGGTAGTAACGTGAGAGTCGCCGGGCCCGAACTTCTTGACACACTTTGCTGGCAAGGAAAGCTTGTAGGTCTCCAACCCTCTTAATAGGAGCCAGGGCAGTCAGGAGCGCTGTCTTAATGACAGGACTCGACTGAGGCCCACTGAGCACCTCTGGGGAACCTTTGCTCGTTCAATGGGAGCCAGGGCAGTCAGGAGCGTTTTTCTCGCTCGACTGAGGCCCGAGGCTCCAAGGGAGCGCCCGCGGCCTGAGAAGGCGACGGGGAAGCTTCCCTACAGAGAAAGTTTGTAGGTCTCCTTACCCTCTTGATGGAGGCCAGGGCAATCAGGAGCGCTGTCTAAATGACAGGAATTCTAGCTCGACTGAGGCCAGGGGCTCAAATGGAGCGCCCCGCGGCCCCGAAGGGCGACGGGGGGGTCCCAAGAGGGTATGAGGCGCGGTCTGGCACCTCTGAGGGACCTCACGACCAGTGGGTGCTTACCTATTTTGCTTCATCTACTGCATGTGATATGCGGCTAAGCGGCGGCATATATTCCGAGAGTCGAGGGGACAGACTGCGCTCCAACTCTCCTGCAGGAAAGGAAGCACTACTGCAATCGTGTATCTCTGTGCCTCTCAGCGAGAGGAAAGCCAGCGATAGACCTCATCTCAGTGCGTGAGCCAGCCTTTGCCAAGGGAGCCCAGTACCGAGTGATAGTTTGTATCACGGCCTGTGAAAGGCCGGAGAGATCTACGGTGTCAAGCCGTGCCCTTACAGGGAGGGACTGCCGCGAGGGGATGGTTACTAAGACCTAAGTCCGGGTGGGCCGTCCTTGCAGCGCAACCTCCAGACTTACTCCTCGTCCTCCCTGGACTCGCACAGAGTCTGCGCAAGGAGGCTCACTGGGGAAGGGCGTACTTGGGCCCCGGAGGTAGCTATGTGCCAGAGTACTCTGGCAATGGGAGGAATCGGGAGGGCGAGCGGATGTGGCTGGGCCTGCCGATATAACTCCAACTAGCTGCGTCACGGGGTGGAGTCGCCATTCTGCAGGTGGGTGGACTGCCGTGGGAACCGGGCGGCTGCACGGTTGAGTTTCCCTGCTTCAAATGAATGGCAAGTAGCAAAATCTGCCACGTTGGACTCCATGGGAGCAGATGGGAGGAGCTGTAAGCCTCTGTTGTGTTGTACATGGCAACCCAACCCGTGGTAAGCCACGGGCTGACTTGTCGGCAATACTGCGGGAAAACGCCAGTCCGGAGAGTGCCGAGATGCCATGCCCATCATAGGACTCGATCGTGCTGCAGCGGTCTCACATGAAACAGCTTAACGGCAAGCGGCTAGAGCTGACATGTGCCCCAGGAGCCTCTGATTTTGAGAGGACCGCTGTATAGTACCTGATTAGCTCAGGGACTACAGCACCAACTGCACGCTCTTGGTAGCAAGGCGGGCCGTCTTGTGGACCGAGTCGGGCTCCCGACCGAGGAAAGGGATTCCCTCGGTTGGCCTGAAGGACCAGATGGCGGGGGTGCCGAGGCACCAGGTCCCTGTATTCGCACAACGGAACTCACGAGTGGGCTGGTAAGCACCAGTCGAAGAGACGGTTGAAGACGCGAGTACCTGTCTGCCGAAGAGGGGACAGGGGAGCTCCCATGGCCTAAAGAAGGCAGGAAGGAGAGGGACTAGCCAAGTGGAAGCACCTCGCGCTGAGCGCTCGACCCCCGGGGCAGACCGCCGGAGGGGTGTGTGCCGGGGAAAGATCGAAACGTGACAGCGGGTGCCCTTCAGGCAGATGGCTGCAACCCAGCCCTGGAGACGGAAACATACTTGTATGTGCGTCGTCGTGAGCATGTGTGCCGACAGCCTAAGAAGGGATCGGAACAGAGCTCCATCCAGGGCGGATGTTAACCCACCACACTAACTGGACACGTGAAGTCAGGACTCTTATCAAACCCCGACCTCGTCCCGGCCGGAGAGACAGGCAGGATCGCGTCCTTCGCCAGTAGGAACGCAACCTCCGCAGGCAGAACAGAGGCACGCCTGTTTCCGAATAAAGAATGTAAGGGGTACCTGTGAGTCTGGGCGGACGCCTGGAGCCGGGCCGTACCGTCCGTATCAACCAGTGTAGTGGTATCAAGGGAACGTTGACCGGCGTGACCGTGGTGGGGCAGCCTGGGGAAAGACAGGGAAGGAGACAAAACCCAGAAGGATAAACGTCCTGGAGAAGTGTCTAACTGCACTAAGCAGTGCTTACCTACTTCCCTGGTTCCCGCGCTGGCGACATCCGGTCCCGAGTCTGGTTCCGAGGAGTGGAAGTGCTGCTCAGGAAGGAAACTCGGGGCCGGGGCCCCAGAGGTGAGAAAGCTGGGTCTTTCTGTGATTTCAAATGACCGGCTAAGTCCCGCTTCCAGCGGGAGTGCCGACAGAGTAGCTCTCTCCACCTCCGGGGGTGCTCGCATCAGGGACGCTTCGAAGCTCGCCTGCGAGGGTCTTCCGTCGCAGGACCCTGAGAGGCGAGCGGCGTCCCTCTCCCACGGGCGGCTCGACGTCGGCTGCGAGCCTGGATCGTGTGGCTCAGCAGGGGACGGAGCTGCGGGGGGACGCCCTTGGCGACGGGCAGGCGGAGGCGGGGGCCCAGGCGGCGGAATGGTAACTTCGCGGCGGGGCAGGATATGTTGGACGGCCTCCGTCTGCCTCTGGACCGTTGGAGCGCCAGAGGAGACGCCCAGCCCGAACGACGGGGAGGCGTACTGCTCTGGCATCTCGACGGGGTATGCTGATGGGCGGAGGATCGCAGGCTTTTGGGGGCCGGCGATACGTTCGACGCCGCTGAGCAAAAACCCTTCACGGTGTCGCCGAATAGGCCGCTCTGGGGAATGGGAGAGTCGAGAAAGCGAACTTTGTCGGCCTCTGCCATCCGGGCCAGAGTCAGCCATAGGTGGCGTTCCTGGACCACGCAGGTGGACATCACCTGACCAAGGGGACACGCCGCGACCTAGTGGCCCGAAGGGCGAAGTCAGTGGCGGCGCGGAGTTCTTCAAGTACCCCCTGGTCAGGACCACTCTCGTGCAGGCCTTAAGGTGCCTGCACCTGGCACTTTTGCAGTGTTGCCATGGCCTGCAGGGCGGGGCAGCGTGTCGGGGGGCGCAGAAAAGGCCCAGCCGATGAGGGCGGAAGAAATTTCACATGCCCTAAAAGGGAGACGCGGAGGGCCCCACCAGGCGGCCGCGCCCGCGGGCAAAGGTGCACCGCGATGGCGCGCCCGACCTGGGGGACCGCCACGTACCCCTTGGCTGCCCCGCCATGGAGAGTGGCGAGGGGAGAGGAGCTGGAGTGCGCTTCAAATGAATAGGGCGCCATCGATTTTGTCAGCTCCTCATGCACATCCGGTCAGAACGGGACCGGGGGGGGAGCGCGGCGCTGCCGCCGGTGCCCCCCCCAGGAACCAGTCGTCCAGCCTAGAAGGATCGGCCGGAAGCCCCTGAGGAACCCTCAAACCGATCCTCCCCGGCTGCCCGGAGAAGCATAGCCGACAGTTCGACATCAACCTCCGGGGGGGCAGCGACCACGGGTGGGCGCCGTGCCGCGGGAAGAGATGTGTCACCGTCTGACTCTCCCTCTGATGCTGTGACAGACATCTCATCCTCTGCAGGAGCACCGAAGGCGACGCTCAGCCCGCCAGGCGGGGAAGCGTCTGCTGCGGAAACTCAACGGGACCGCGCTGAGATAGAGAGGTCCGCAGGGCTTTTTGAGCCGGCGGAACGCTGTCTATCGTAATTTGAATGTCCCCCCCCGCGCCCCACCGCGGTGGCCGAAGAGCATAGGCGGCTCAACGGCTGACCACGGGAGGGAGGCGGGGGGAGCCAGCTCGCGAACGAGCGGCAGGACTTCAGCGTGGTCATGGTCATGCTTTCACCGCATGAACCATTCATGAGCACCACCCCAGCGTGCTCAAAGCCTAAACACGTGAGGCAGCGCTCATGTCCGTTCGCTGAGGAGAGGAAACTACCACATCCAGAAACGCACGGCCGAAAAGACATCCTGAAAAGAACGTCTAAAACGGCCGCTAGAAATTGCTCTTTTGTGATCCCGGTTTGCCCAGGGAGGCGCCGCGGGGCAATGCACTCGCCGGGGCTGCTCGCTGGAATGCAAAAAGGCTTTATATGGCCGTGAAAACGGCCGCCCGCGGGACCGCGCTGACGGCCGCCAAACAATGCTCTTTCTGTGAAACACTCTTTTAGTTATGGCAGCGCAGCAGCAGGAGGGAGCATGAACTCTGAAGAACTCTTCTCGGCTGTTTAGAGGCTCGACACATCGGCTCTGAAAGCAAAAGTCTGACTGAGTGGTGCGCGCAGCCATCTTATATACCCGTATGTACGGGGCGTGGCCGGCGCGCACGTCCACTCGCCAATTTTCAATTGGCCTTTTTAATAAGGCTCAGAGGTGATCGGTCTCTCAAGCGAGATCCCAATGTAACGTTGAAGTGATTCGACTGAAGGGGTAACAGCGTTTCAGCGCAGAACAAACTTGGTTCAAGCAATGCAAGCTGAATCTCGGTCCCACTTTAAATTTGCAGTCTGTGCATGAATAAAACCTATTTTGCAACACAGAGAAACATATCTGAAGGTGTTAGAAGTGTTTTGCATGATTTTTGAAGTTAGACCCTGAAATGTCAGAAAACAACGTTTCAGTGCAGAACAAAGTTGGTTCAGGCAATGCAAGCTGAATCTCGGTCCCACTTTAAATTTGCAGTCTGTGCATGAATAAAACCTATTTTGCAACACAGAGAAACATATCTGAAGGTGTTAGAAGTGTTTTGCATGATTTTTGAAGTTAGACCCTGAAATGTCAGAAAACAGCGTTTCAGTGCAGAATAAACTTGTTTCAAGCCATGCAAGCTGAATCTCGGTCCCACTTTAAATTTGCAGTCTGTGCATGAATAAAACCTATTTTGCAGCACAGAGAAACATATCTGAAGGTGTTAGAAGTGTTTTGAATGATTTTTGAAGTTAGACCCTGAAATGTCAGAAAACAGCGTTTCAGCGCAGAACAAACTTGGTTCAAGCAATGCAAGCTGAATCTCATTTCCACTTTAAAATTGCAGTCTGTGCATGAATAAAACCTATTTTGCAACACAGAGCAACATATCTGAAGGTGTTAGAAGTGTTTTGCATGATTTTTGAAGTTAGACCCAGAAATGTCAGAAAACAGCGTTTCAGCGCAGAACAAAGTTAGTTCAGGCAATGCAAGCTGAATCTCGGTCCCACTTTAACCCTCAATTGGTCCTTGGGGTCTATATGACCCCGATCGACTTTTCCTCGATTAAAAAAAAGGGTTCCCTTCATCTGAGAGGAAAAAAATTTTGTGACTTTTCCTACATAATCTGTCTATACACACACAAAAAACCTGGCTTGATTCGATTGTTCTGAAGGTATGTCATTTTTTTTTTTACTAATCTGGTCTTCGGGGTCAATATGACCCCACATTGAAATGAATGGGAAATTTGAAAAAAACTCAAGATTTTTTCTTCATTTGTCAAAAAAAATCTATAAATCCGGCATAAATAAAAAAATTCACACACAGAAATGAAGGCCTACTACTAGAGCATAAATGTGATGTAGAAAAGACATGCTCACTCACACACACACACACACACACACACACACACACACACACACACACACACACACACACACACACACACACACACACACACAAACACAGACAAACAAACACACACTTACATATGCACCCATGTATTCTCTCACTCTCTCTCTTTCTCTCTCTCTCTCTCACACACACTCACAAACACTCACACACACTCACACACACACACACACACACACACACACACACACACACACACACACACACACACACACACACACACACACACACACACGTTTGTTTTTGTGAATTGTGGGGACATTCCATAGACGTAATGGTTTTTATACTGTACAAACGATATTTGTTATCACCCTACACCTTCCCTACACCTAAACCTAGCCCTCACAGGAGACTGTGCATATCTTTACATTCTCAAAAAAAAAACGTATTCTGTATGATTTATAAGCCTTTTGAAAAGTGGGGACATGGGCAATGTCCTCATAAGTCACCCTCTCCTTGTAATACCTATGTCATACCCATGTTATTACACAAATTTGTGTCCTGATATGTCACAAAAACACACACACACACACACACACACACACACACACACACACACACACACACACACACACACGCACACACACTCTGACTCCAAGTCTTGTCCTTTATGTGTGTTTTAGGTGGCATTTAGGTGCCATTTTTCTGTCAAATTTCTGTGGCATTATGTAAAAATAGACATTTCAAAATGCACCAAAACTACAAAAATTCTACTATTTGAAAAAAATATATATAATTTTAAATGTCCTTTCTTATGTTTATATATAAATAAATTCAAAAAATGTATTTCAAAAGTTGTAATACAACAGTTGGCTACATGCAGTAAAATGAATGGCTCTCTATTGGCCTCTGCTGGTCAAAACTATTTATTTCTTAAACTGAAAAGAATTAAGGTTTATCTCTAACCAGGAGATGGCGTACTTCTACACATAACACCTAGATCAATATCCAAAAACAATTTAAATTAAATTTAGATCATAATTTAAGTGAATTTTCCATAAAAAATTAAAATTTCATAGGCAAGCTTATGGTGTAGTTGAGGAATTGTGTGGTAAATAGGTACAAAAGTACTTCATATCTCCCAAAACACAGCATTAATGAATAGATGAGAAGTAAACAAAAATATATATATATTATTTGTATAATTAAAAATGTATATTTTTTGTATAATTTCTCTATCAATTGTTGGGGTCATATAGACCCCAAAGACCAAATTGATGAACTGGAAATGAAGACCTTATTTGCAGTCTGTGCATGAATAAAACCTATTTTGCAACACAGGGAAACATATCTGAAGGTGTTAGAAGTGTTTTGCATGATTTTTGAAGTTAGACCCTGAAATGTCAGAAAACAGCGTTTCAGCGCAGAACAAAGTTGGTTCAGGCAATGCAAGCTGAATCTCGGTCCCACTTTAAATTTGCAGTCTGTGCATGAATAAAACCTATTTTGCAACACAGAGAAACATATCTGAAGGTGTTAGAAGTGTTTTGCATGATTTTTGAAGTTAGACCCTGAAATGTCAGAAAACAGCGTTTCAGTGCAGAATAAACTTGTTTCAAGCAATGCAAGCTGAATCTCGGTCCCACTTTAAATTTGCAGTCTGTGCATGAATAAAACCTATTTTGCAGCACAGAGAAACATATCTGAAGGTGTTAGAAGTGTTTTGCATGATTTTTGAAGTTAGACCCTGAAATGTCAGAAAACAGCGTTTCAGCGCAGAACAAAGTTGAATCAGGCAATGCAAGATGAATCTAGGTCCCACTTTAAATTTGCAGTCTGTGCATGAATAAAACCTATTTTGCAACACAGAGAAACATATCTGAAGGTGTTTAGAAGTGTTTTGCATGATTTTTGAAGTTAGGGCCTGAAATGTCAGAAAACAGCGTTTCAGCGCAGAACAAACTTGGTTCAAGCAATGCAAGCTGTATCTCGTTTCCACTTTAAAATTGCAGTCTGTGCATGAATAAAACCTATTTTGCAACACAGAGAAACATATCTGAAGGTGTTAGAAGTGTTTTGCATGATTTTTGAAGTTAGACCCAGAAATGTCAGAAAACAGCGTTTCAGCGCAGAACAAAGTTAGTTCAGGCAATGCAAGCTGAATCTCGGTCCCACTTTAAATTTGCAGTCTGTGCATGAATAAAACCTATTTTGCAACACAGAGAAACATATCTGAAGGTGTTAGAAGTGTTTTGCATGATTTTTGAAGTTAGAGCCTGAAATGTCAGAAAACAGCGTTTCAGCGCAGAACAAACTTGGTTCAAGCAATGCAAGCTGAATCTCGGTCCCACTTTAAATTTGCAGTCTGTGCATGAATAAAACCTATTTTGCAACACAGAGAAACATATCTGAAGGTGTTAGAAGTGTTTTGCATGATTTTTGAAGTTAGACCCTGAAATGTCAGAAAACAGCGTTTCAGTGCAGAATAAACTTGTTTCAAGCAATGCAAGCTTAATCTCGGTTCCACTTTAAAATTGCAGTCTGTGCATGAATAAAACATATTTTGCAACACTGATAAACATATCTGAAGGTGTTTAGAAGTGTTTTGCATGATTTTTGAAGTTAGAGCCTGAAATGTCAGAAAACAGCGTTTCAGCGCAGAACAAACTTGGTTCAAGCAATGCAAGATGAATCTCGTTTCCACTTTAAAATTGCAGTCTGTGCATGAATAAAACCTATTTTGCAACACAGATAAACATATCTGAAGGTGTTAGAAGTGTTTTGCATGATTTTTGAAGTTAGAGCCTGAAATGTCAGAAAACAGCGTTTCAGCGCAGAACAAACTTGGTTCAAGCAATGCAAGCTGAATCTCGTTTCCACTTTAATATTGCAGTCTGTGCATGAATAAAACCTATTTTGCAACACAGAGCAACATATCTGAAGGTGTTAGAAGTGTTTTGCATGATTTTTGAAGTTAGACCCAGAAATGTCAGAAAACAGCGTTTCAGCGCAGAACAAAGTTAGTTCAGGCAATGCAAGCTGATCTCAGTTCCACTTTAAAATTGCAGTCTGTGCATGAATAAAACCTATTTTGCAACACAGAGAAACATATCTGAAGGTGTTAGAAGTGTTTTGCATGATTTTTGAAGTTAGACCCTGAAATGTCAGAAAACAGCGTTTCATCGCAGAAAAAAGTTGAATCAGGCAATGCAAGATGAATCTAGGTCCCACTTTAAATTTGCAGTCTGTGCATGAATAAAACCTATTTTGCAACACAGAGAAACATATCTGAAGGTGTTAGAAGTGTTTTGCATGATTTTTGAAGTTAGAGCCTGAAATGTCAGAAAACAGCGTTTCAGCGCAGAACAAACTTGGTTCAAGCAATGCAAGCTGAATCTCGGTCCCACTTTAAATTTGCAGTCTGTGCATGAATAAAACCTATTTTGCAACACAGAGAAACATATCTGAAGGTGTTAGAAGTGTTTTGCATGATTTTTGAAGTTAGACCCTGAAATGTCAGAAAACAGCGTTTCAGCGCAGAACAAAGTTGGTTCAGGCAATGCAAGCTGAATCTCGGTCCCACTTTAAATTTGCAGTCTGTGCATGAATAAAACCTATTTTGCAACACAGAGAAACATATCTGAAGGTGTTAGAAGTGTTTTGCATGATTTTTGAAGTTAGACCCTGTTAGAATATGTTTCTCTCTCTCTGCTTCAGTCTGTTTTTCTCTCTGCTCGTGAGAAGCTTCCTGTGGCTGACTTCTCTCCACTCCTTTTTTCCTTTCTCACCGCTGCTTAATGTATTTTACACTTGTATCTGTTTGATTAATATATAGTTAGTTAGGAATAACAGGAAAGAGCTATTGTATACCTAGACCTATTTCTGATATTCTATTGTACACCCAATATTGTTTTTATGCCATATGACGCACATAGATATTTTTGGTTAGATGCATAACATACTATATAAGCTCTTGCATTACACCAATAAAGTTGAAGTGGGAATTACAGAGCTTGTTCCTGTGTCCTTACTTCCCGGCCGAATCACTGCAGGAGACTGAGAATACAGGGCAACGAGAAGCATAACGGGAGGAGAATTATATATTTATTAACAATTGGGGGCTCGTCTCTCCGGGAGTTTCTCAGAAAGACAGGTAAGAAAATGTTTTAATTCTTTCTGCCTGTCTTTTTGGAGAAATTGATGGCTTACTCGTGCCGTGATTTTGTTTCCGTTGTTGGTAAACAAAAAGGATATTCTCGTATTGTGTAAGATATACGTGAATTGGATTATTGCGGTTAACCTCACTATTTGAATGTGGGATGAAGTTTTGAGAATCTGTTGAAATGCTTTCATTACCTATTTCTAGTTGGGAATAGATGTTTTTGTGAAAGATTATTTTCACGCTCAACTCTTGCTTAAGATATTCTCGGTCTCCTAGGTGAACACATGAATTTTGATGAATTGAAAGCTTTCTTTTGGCCAAAATATCAAAAAGTTAATTTAAAACCGCGGAATTTATTTTGTGTCTTATTTGGGCATTCTAATGCTTGTGTGAAGTGTATTAAATTTGATGAGACATCTTTGATCGATGATGGGAGATGTAATTTCGAAACCGATTTTTGGGGAAAGTCCGAGAGACTGGATGTACAGAAATAACAAAGGTTTTAATACTGAACCGTATCTGAGTAATTTGGCAGGTTGGTCTGAGGGCAAAATACAATTGGATCCATTTCCTCGCGATGGCTCGTTTAAAGACGATGACATGCAAAATGCTTACAATATGATCCGAAATGGATGGGGAGATCCACAGTGGGATTATGATTATATGAAACAGTCTTTTGATGTATGGAAAAAAATGAAGCCCTATTGGGATAAAGGACCGGAACAGGTTCCTAATAAAAAATCCCTCTTTGGTTCCCCCAGCGCACCTCTGCCCCATTGTAACAGTGTTACAAAGCCTTCTGAACCGGCTCCGTCAAATTCGAATCGATTATATCCGCAATTGCCAAATACAAATGATGTTTTTCCATTTGTACAGTTACCAGATGGTTATAAAATTACTCCTCTGTCTATGTCCGATTCTATGGCAATTTCTAAAGAACTGCCTGATCCTGCCAGGTGTCCTCATCAATATGTGTCCATATTGAAGCGCTTAACCGCGTACAGTCAGTTGACTGGACGTGATTATCGCTTCATTTTGACTAAAACATTGCCTGCGGAGATTACAGAGGAGGAATTGATTGATGAAATCCCTTTCTTAGACCCACTCAATGATGCACCACCAGCGCGTCAGGGTGCTTCATCGAAAGATAATAAACCGCTGGATCTGTCTCGACCAAAATCTCGTGTATTGACTATTATAGATTCAGAGGATGAGGATGACGCGTGGGTTTGGGCTGATGCAGCAAAACTCAAAGAATTTTTTACACAGCTGACTGCATTTTTGGTGAAATTGTCTTCATCAAGACAAGATTTGTCTCATGCTGCTAATACTAAACAAAAGAATGGTGAGACACCTGTCGCATTTTTCAATAGATTTAAGCATGCTTGGATTGAGGAATCAGCTATTCCTCTAGAACAAAATTCGCCATTGTTTGTTAACACGTTTCTGAATAACATGCATAAAGAAACAGCACAATTGGTTCGGTTGACTACTCCGAGCATTAATGATATTTCTGTAGAAGCTTTGGCTCGCAGACTGCGTGAGCTTTCCACCGCAGGTGCATTTGATACCCGGGGAAAGACTCTCGCAGTAATGCAAGTCGCTGATGTTGCTGACTCACGCCCACAACAAGCTACAAGGTCTAAAGTTTGTTTTTATTGTGGAAAAATTGGCCACTTCGCTAAAGCTTGCCGTAAAAAACAGTGGGACAAAAGACAGAAAAAAGGTGGGTTTAGCAACCCTAAGTTACAACCTACTGCTCCTCCAGCTCAACAGCAACAGAAACAAAACCCGAAATACCCCACAGCTTGGACTCCTCGCTAGGGGTACCCACAGAGTGAAGAGCCCTCCGCTAATGAATATTCAATGATTTCTCTTACATATCCAAATAAATCGACTGTTTTGCCTTTCATTGAATTGAATATCAATCATAAACCATATGTCCTTCTTGTCGATACAGGGGCTACGATTTCATCATTAAGCGGTCTATGCTACGAAAGCTCTATTTCAGGGAAAACTATCAACTCTGTTGGGATTAACGGTGTCCCTGTCCGATGTGAAATGACACCAACTTTACCGGTCACATCTAAAGACAATCCTTCTTTGTTTAAAATGCATGCGTTTGCAGTTATACCTGATGCTCCATTTTGCCTTTTGGGAAGAGATCTCTTACATAAGCTTGGTGCTAACATTATTTTTGATAATAACTCTCTGCAACTTATGTTTCCTGCCATATATTCTCTCACTGTAGATGCAGGAAGTGTTTCCTCTGAGGCTGAGGCTGAGACTGCAGCAAGACCGGAAGTGCCTGGTGTTAACCCTCAACTATGGGCTGAGCATAAGGATGATGCAGGCCTTATTAACGCCCGCCCATATGTAGCAAACCTGATCAGAGACACACCAGTCTATTGTAAACAATACCCTCTCTCCAAAGAGAAGGAAGATGGAATTCGACCTGTTATTGAACGGTTATTGGCTCAAGGCATTCTGATCCGTACTCATTCAAATTACAACACACCAATTAATCCAGTAAAGAAGCCTAATGGTTCCTGGCGATTGACACAAGATCTCAGAAAAATCAATGAATTGATAAAACCATTAGCTCCTATTGTACCTGATGTGCACACTATTCTTAATTCTATTCCTGTTTCACATGCCTATTTTACGGTCATTGATCTTTGTTCTGCATTTTTTTCTGTCCCCATAGATCCTGCTTCGCAGCCACTGTTCGCTTTCACCTTTGACCACGCCCAACTTACCTGGACACGCCTACCTCAAGGCCTGCGCGATTCGCCAGCTCATTTTTCCGCTGTAGTGCACGCTACATTGATGGATGCTCAACTTCCTCCAGACACCTGTCTCCTGCAGTATGCAGATGATCTACTTCTTACTGGTGCCTCTGCGGACTTGTGTGAAGCTGCCTCCACTATTGTATGCAACATTTTAGCAGAGGCCGGTTTCAAAGCGTCAAGAGACAAATTGCAGTGGGTCCAGAGGAGGGTCGAGTACCTTGGACATGAACTGTCACAGGGCACAATACGATTGTCTGCAGATCGTATAAAAGCTATCGCTACATTCAAGCATCCTGCCACGAAACAGCAAATGCAAAGCTTTTTGGGCCTAGTGAACTATTGCAGATCCTGGGTGCCTAACTGTTCCATGTATGACAAAATCCTGAGAGCGGCCACCTTGCAGGACTCTGAGACTATTACATGGACAGCTGAGATGGATCAAGCATTCCGACATTTGAAAACATCCTTGATCAGGCCCCCCGCCCTGGGCCTACCAGCATACGATAAAGACTTCCATCTGTATGTGCATGAAAGTGGGGGAACGGCCGCTGCAATCCTGGCCCAAGAACATGGGGGAATCTTTCGTCCAGTGGCATATTTGTCCAAAACATTGGATTCAGTGGCGAAGGGGCTTCCAGCATGTTTGCGTGCAGTGGCTGCTGCAGCGATCATGGTGCAGGATGCAGAACGCATTGTTCTTTCACATCCAATGACAGTGCACACTTCTCATCAGGTAGGCGCTATTATGCAAAACATTTCTACTCAGCATATGACTGCTCAACGTCGATCAGGTTATGAAGCTATTTTATTGGCTACTGCTAACTTAACTTTGAAACCTACTTCTGTTGTTCATGGTCCTACCTTATGTTTGCATAAGTTGTTAACACAGGGGGAATTTGAGAACGATGATCATGACTGCCTTGCAAGAATCCATACTTCCACAGCTTGCAGGCCAGATATCTCTGCATCTGTCCTGGAGGAGGGGAATCATTGGTATGTAGATGGATCATGCTTTAAACCAAATGACAATGAATACTGGTGTGGCTACTCGATCGTAGAACTTCCAGATCGTATAATTGAGGCTTATTCTCTGCCATATAAATCAGCACAAGTGGCAGAGCTAATTGCACTAATAAGGGCTTGTCAATTGGCAAAAGACCAGTGTATTAATATATACACTGATTCAAAATACGCACATGGAGTTCTCCATGATTTTGCTAAATTATGGGAAGAAAGAGATTTCAAAACCTCAGAAGGAAAGCCAATTTCACATCACAGTGTTATAGCTGAACTGATCCATGCAGCGCAGTTACCATCAAAATTGGCTGTGATAAAGGTGGCTGGGCATGCATCTGGTCAGTCAGATGAGGCTCAAGGAAACAAACTTGCAGATGAAGTTGCTAAATGGGCTGCGAAAGAAGTAATACTGAGTCCATATGTAGACAAAGCAGGCACGGAGGTGCCTATCATGTCTTTTGTGTTGAATAATGATTTGGACATTAAAGTGTTACAGGCCAATCCGACGCAAGCTGATTTGAACCACTGGGCAGCAAATGAGGTGAAACCGGATCAAACAGGTATTTTGAGAGACAACCAGAATAGAATTGCTCTGCCAGCATCAGCAGTTGTTATGCTGTGTAGACATTATCATGGTGTCTCCCACATATCTAAAGAGAAAGTGATTCAAATTCTGAATCAATCTTATTGTATTGCAAATGTCAGAAAGAATACTTTGCTAATACTGGACGCTTGTTTGGTATGTGCTAAAACAAACAAACATAAACCCGTCAAACATGATGCTCTTCCACATCCGGAATTGCCATTTCAACATTTGCAGATAGATTTTACACATATGCCTCCTTGTGGGAACAATAAGTATTTGCTTGTAATTGTTGATCGTTTTTCTAAATGGCCTGAGGCTTTCCCGTGTGGAAGAGAAAATGCACAGACAGTAGTAAAAATATTGGCTAAGGAAATCATACCACGTTTTGGTATACCGTCAGTTATCGAAAGTGACAATGGCACGCCGTTTACCTCTAAAGTCACACAGTTATTAGCTAAAGAGCTAAATATTAATTGGCACTTTAACATACCATTTCACCCTCAAAGTTCATCTGTGGTGGAACGTTTTAACCTTACGATAAAGAATCGAATCACTAAAGCCTGTATAGATACGGGACGGAAATGGGTTGATGTATTACCTGCTGTTTTAGCAGAAATAAGGATGTCTCCCTCATCAACGACAAAGATGTCTCCTTTTGAAATAATGATGGGAAGACCTTTTCCCACCCCATGGGTCAAAGGTCGTGTAGGTAATCTTTCCACAGGTGACACGGAGGTGATCATCGCGGATTACGTGGATTCCCTGGTTAAGACGTTGAATAGCATAAATGGTGATGTTTCTCTCTCTCTCCCTCTTCCTGCAGAAAAGCCGACTCACCCTTTTGCTCCAGGTCAACAGGTGCTGATAAAGTGT
>NW_027394277.1:923618-1097189 GCF_049309525.1 Garra rufa | reverse complement strand
AATGTGTAGTTTTGTGAACACGGACGAAGAAACGCCAGCCCCGAAGCTCATCCGTAAACCATATAAAGCAGCTCATATGCGCTTAATATAGCTCTTTAAAATGATATTATGTTTACATTGCGTACAGTCGCTGGAGTGTTTTTATTTAAATGCTTTTAAAAGAGGCTCAGTGATGTAGTTCGCAGACCGAGAGCTCGGAGCCTTGACTCTCATGTCAGTACAACAGAAAACACTGGCTGAAGGCAGCTCTCTCCGTTTTAAATGAAACTGCTTGCAAACTCCTGAAATTAGCTCTTGTTCAAAGGGGTTGACGGAATGAAATCGCTGGAACATTTAAATTTTAAAAGGCCGTATTTATTTTCATTTTCCGCTAAACCCCTTCAGTGGAGTGGAATGGCCTAAACTGGGCATTATTTTTCGTACGTGACCTGTGGTTAGAAGCATTGTTTCTTGTTAGCAAGACATATGGCTTAATAAATTATGTTCTTGGGCATAATTTGCAAGCTAACATGCAGTAAAAGCTATAACCTACGTTTAACCTAAATATAAATGATTTTATTCAGTATTTTTGTGCGTCCTCTATAAAGCACCATTTATGAGTAGTGCGCATGCGCACAAATGCCTAAGGGAACTTTCGGAGTATAAGAGGGAAACTGTGCTAAATCAAACATAAAATACAGCGAAATGACAGGGAGCAAGAAAATATTACGTGAGTGATTAGGTGCTTTGTTCAATACAGGTGCATTTTTTTGAGAGCTCTAATCAGTTAAATAGCATAAGTTATTGGTGAGGTTAACAACAGCCGTACTTTGTTGAACTAACGTGGTTCAAACGATGAGACCATATGAAACAGTCTTTACTAGCTTATTCGTTTCCACAAAAATGCTGCACAAATAAGCAAGCATTTTAACGTTTTAAAAACACTAATCTACAATTATTGTTCAATCGCTGGAGTGTTTTATTTTTTATTATTTTTAATGCCTTTAAAATATGTAGTTTTGTGAACACGGACGAAGAAACGCCAGCCCCGAAGCTCATCCGTAAACCACATAAACAGCTCATATGCGCTTAATATAGCTCTTTAAAATGATATTCTGTTTACATTGTGTACAGTCGCTGGAGTGTTTTTATTTAAATGCTTTTAAAGAGGCTCAGTGGTGTAGTTCGCAGACCGAGAGCTCGGAGCCTTGACTCTCATGTCAGTAAAACAGAAAACACTGGCTGAAGACAGCTCTCTCCGTTTTAAATGAAACTGCTTGCAAACTCCTGAAATTAGCTCTTGTTCAAAGGGGTTGACGGAATGAAATCGCTGGAACATTTAAATTTTAAAAGGCCGTATTTATTTTCATTTTCCGCTCCACCCCTTCAGTGGAGTGGAATGGCCTAAACTGGGCATTATTTTTCGTACGTGACCTGTGGTTAGAAGCATTGTTTCTTGTTAGCAAGACATATGCCTTAATAAATTATGTTCTTGGGCATAATTTGCAAGCTAACATGAAGTAAAAGCTATAACCTACGTTTAACCTAAATATAAATGATTTTATTCAGTATTTTTGTGCGTCCTCTATAAAGCAACATTTATGAGTAGTGCGCATGCGCACAAATGCCTAAGGGAACTTTCGGAGTATAAGAGGGAAACTGTGCTAAATCAAACATAAAATACAGCGAAATGACAGGGAATAAAAAATATTAAATGAGTGATTAGTTGCTATGTTCAATACAGTTGCTTTTTTTGGGAACTCTAATCAGGTAAATAGCTGAAGTTATTAGTTGGTCATTAAAAACGGCCGTGCTTTGTTGAACTATGTGGTTCAAACGATGAGACCATATTCATGAAACAGTCTTTACTAGCTAATTCGTTTCCACAAAAATGCAGCACAAATAAGCAAGCATTTTAACGTTTTCAATACACTAATCTACTATTACTGTTCAATCGCTGGAGTGTTTTTATTTTTTATTTTTTAAATGCCTTTAAAATGTGTAGTTTTGTGAACACGGACGAAGAAACGCCAGCCCCGAAGCTCATCCGTAAACCACATAAACAGCTCATATGCGCTTAATATAGCTCTTTAAAATGATATTCTGTTTACATTGTGTACAGTCGCTGGAGTGTTTTTATTTAAATGCTTTTAAAGAGACCGAGAGCTCGGAGCCTTGACTCTCATGTCAGTAAAACAGAAAACACTGGCTGAAGGCAGCTCTCTCCGTTTTAAATGAAACTGCTTGCAAACTCCTGAAATTAGCTCTTGTTCAAAGGGGTTGACGGAATGAAATCGCTGGAACATTTAAATTTTAAAAGGCCGTATTTATTTTCATTTTCCGCTCCACCCCTTCAGTGGAGTGGAATGGCCTAAACTGGGCATTATTTTTCGTACGTGACCTGTGGTTAGAAGCATTGTTTCTTGTTAGCAAGACATATGGCTTAATAAATTATGTTCTTGGGCATAATTTGCAAGCTAACATGAAGTAAAAGCTATAACCTACGTTTAACCTAAATATAAATGATTTTATTCAGTATTTTTGTGCGTCCTCTATAAAGCAACATTTATGAGTAGTGCGCATGCGCACAAATGCCTAAGGGAACTTTCGGAGTATAAGAGGGAAACTGTGCTAAATCAAACATAAAATACAGCGAAATGACAGGGAGCAAGAAAATATTACGTGAGTGATTAGGTGCTTTGTTCAATACAGGTGCATTTTTTTGAGAACTCTAATCAGGTAAATAGCAGAAGTTATTAGTTGGTCATTAAAAACGGCCGTGCTTTGTTGAACTATGTGGTTCAAACGATGAGACCATATTCATGAAACAGTCTTTACTAGCTAATTCGTTTCCACAAAAATGCAGCACAAATAAGCAAGCATTTTAACGTTTTAAATACACTAATCTACAATTATTGTTCAATCGCTGGAGTGTTTTTTTATTTTTTAAATGCCTTTAAAATATGTAGTTTTGTGAACACGGACGAAGAAACGCCAGCCCCGAAGGTCATCCGTAAACCACATAAACAGCTCATATGCGCTTAATATAGCTCTTTAAAATGATATTCTGTTTACATTGTGTACAGTCGCTGGAGTGTTTTTATTTAAATGCTTTTAAAGAGACCGAGAGCTCGGAGCCTTGACTCTCATGTCAGTAAAACAGAAAACACTGGCTGAAGGCAGCTCTCTCCGTTTTAAATGAAACTGCTTGCAAACTCCTGAAATTAGCTCTTGTTCAAAGGGGTTGACGGAATGAAATCGCTGGAACATTTAAATTTTAAAAGGCCGTATTTATTTTCATTTTCCGCTCCACCCCTTCAGTGGAGTGGAATGGCCTAAACTGGGCATTATTTTTCGTACGTGACCTGTGGTTAGAAGCATTGTTTCTTGTTAGCAAGACATATGGCTTAATAAATTATGTTCTTGGGCATAATTTGCAAGCTAACATGAAGTAAAAGCTATAACCTACGTTTAACCTAAATATAAATGATTTTATTCAGTATTTTTGTGCGTCCTCTATAAAGCAACATTTATGAGTAGTGCGCATGCGCACAAATGCCCAAGGGAACTTTCGGAGTATAAGAGGGAAACTGTGCTAAATCAAACATAAAATACAGCGAAATGACAGGGAGCAAGAAAATATTACGTGAGTGATTAGGTGCTTTGTTCAATACAGGTGCATTTTTTTGAGAACTCTAATCAGGTAAATAGCAGAAGTTATTAGTTGGTCATTAAAAACGGCCGTGCTTTGTTGAACTATGTGGTTCAAACGATGAGACCATATTCATGAAACAGTCTTTACTAGCTAATTCGTTTCCACAAAAATGCAGCACAAATAAGCAAGCATTTTAACGTTTTCAATACACTAATCTACTATTACTGTTCAATCGCTGGAGTGTTTTTATTTTTTATTTTTTAAATGCCTTTAAAATGTGTAGTTTTGTGAACACGGACGAAGAAACGCCAGCCCCGAAGCTCATCCGTAAACCACATAAACAGCTCATATGCGCTTAATATAGCTCTTTAAAATGATATTCTGTTTACATTGTGTACAGTCGCTGGAGTGTTTTTATTTAAATGCTTTTAAAGAGACCGAGAGCTCGGAGCCTTGACTCTCATGTCAGTAAAACAGAAAACACTGGCTGAAGGCAGCTCTCTCCGTTTTAAATGAAACTGCTTGCAAACTCCTGAAATTAGCTCTTGTTCAAAGGGGTTGACGGAATGAAATCGCTGGAACATTTAAATTTTAAAAGGCCGTATTTATTTTCATTTTCCGCTCCACCCCTTCAGTGGAGTGGAATGGCCTAAACTGGGCATTATTTTTCGTACGTGACCTGTGGTTAGAAGCATTGTTTCTTGTTAGCAAGACATATGGCTTAATAAATTATGTTCTTGGGCATAATTTGCAAGCTAACATGAAGTAAAAGCTATAACCTACGTTTAACCTAAATATAAATGATTTTATTCAGTATTTTTGTGCGTCCTCTATAAAGCAACATTTATGAGTAGTGCGCATGCGCACAAATGCCTAAGGGAACTTTCGGAGTATAAGAGGGAAACTGTGCTAAATCAAACATAAAATACAGCGAAATGACAGGGAGCAAGAAAATATTACGTGAGTGATTAGATGCTTTGTTCAATACAGGTGCATTTTTTTGAGAACTCTAATCAGGTAAATAGCAGAAGTTATTAGTTGGTCATTAAAAACGGCCGTGCTTTGTTGAACTATGTGGTTCAAACGATGAGACCATATTCATGAAACAGTCTTTACTAGCTAATTCGTTTCCACAAAAATGCAGCACAAATAAGCAAGCATTTTAACGTTTTCAATACACTAATCTACTATTACTGTTCAATCGCTGGAGTGTTTTTATTTTTTATTTTTTAAATGCCTTTAAAATGTGTAGTTTTGTGAACACGGACGAAGAAACGCCAGCCCCGAAGCTCATCCGTAAACCATATAAAGCAGCTCATATGCGCTTAATATAGCTCTTTAAAATGATATTATGTTTACATTGCGTACAGTCGCTGGAGTGTTTTTATTTAAATGCTTTTAAAAGAGGCTCAGTGATGTAGTTCGCAGACCGAGAGCTCGGAGCCTTGACTCTCATGTCAGTACAACAGAAAACACTGGCTGAAGGCAGCTCTCTCCGTTTTAAATGAAACTGCTTGCAAACTCCTGAAATTAGCTCTTGTTCAAAGGGGTTGACGGAATGAAATCGCTGGAACATTTAAATTTTAAAAGGCCGTATTTATTTTCATTTTCCGCTAAACCCCTTCAGTGGAGTGGAATGGCCTAAACTGGGCATTATTTTTCGTACGTGACCTGTGGTTAGAAGCATTGTTTCTTGTTAGCAAGACATATGGCTTAATAAATTATGTTCTTGGGCATAATTTGCAAGCTAACATGCAGTAAAAGCTATAACCTACGTTTAACCTAAATATAAATGATTTTATTCAGTATTTTTGTGCGTCCTCTATAAAGCACCATTTATGAGTAGTGCGCATGCGCACAAATGCCTAAGGGAACTTTCGGAGTATAAGAGGGAAACTGTGCTAAATCAAACATAAAATACAGCGAAATGACAGGGAGCAAGAAAATATTACGTGAGTGATTAGGTGCTTTGTTCAATACAGGTGCATTTTTTTGAGAGCTCTAATCAGTTAAATAGCATAAGTTATTGGTGAGGTTAACAACAGCCGTACTTTGTTGAACTAACGTGGTTCAAACGATGAGACCATATGAAACAGTCTTTACTAGCTTATTCGTTTCCACAAAAATGCTGCACAAATAAGCAAGCATTTTAACGTTTTAAAAACACTAATCTACAATTATTGTTCAATCGCTGGAGTGTTTTATTTTTTATTATTTTTAATGCCTTTAAAATATGTAGTTTTGTGAACACGGACGAAGAAACGCCAGCCCCGAAGCTCATCCGTAAACCACATAAACAGCTCATATGCGCTTAATATAGCTCTTTAAAATGATATTCTGTTTACATTGTGTACAGTCGCTGGAGTGTTTTTATTTAAATGCTTTTAAAGAGGCTCAGTGGTGTAGTTCGCAGACCGAGAGCTCGGAGCCTTGACTCTCATGTCAGTAAAACAGAAAACACTGGCTGAAGACAGCTCTCTCCGTTTTAAATGAAACTGCTTGCAAACTCCTGAAATTAGCTCTTGTTCAAAGGGGTTGACGGAATGAAATCGCTGGAACATTTAAATTTTAAAAGGCCGTATTTATTTTCATTTTCCGCTCCACCCCTTCAGTGGAGTGGAATGGCCTAAACTGGGCATTATTTTTCGTACGTGACCTGTGGTTAGAAGCATTGTTTCTTGTTAGCAAGACATATGCCTTAATAAATTATGTTCTTGGGCATAATTTGCAAGCTAACATGAAGTAAAAGCTATAACCTACGTTTAACCTAAATATAAATGATTTTATTCAGTATTTTTGTGCGTCCTCTATAAAGCAACATTTATGAGTAGTGCGCATGCGCACAAATGCCTAAGGGAACTTTCGGAGTATAAGAGGGAAACTGTGCTAAATCAAACATAAAATACAGCGAAATGACAGGGAATAAAAAATATTAAATGAGTGATTAGTTGCTATGTTCAATACAGTTGCTTTTTTTGAGAACTCTAATCAGGTAAATAGCTGAAGTTATTAGTTGGTCATTAAAAACGGCCGTGCTTTGTTGAACTATGTGGTTCAAACGATGAGACCATATTCATGAAACAGTCTTTACTAGCTAATTCGTTTCCACAAAAATGCAGCACAAATAAGCAAGCATTTTAACGTTTTCAATACACTAATCTACTATTACTGTTCAATCGCTGGAGTGTTTTTATTTTTTATTTTTTAAATGCCTTTAAAATGTGTAGTTTTGTGAACACGGACGAAGAAACGCCAGCCCCGAAGCTCATCCGTAAACCACATAAACAGCTCATATGCGCTTAATATAGCTCTTTAAAATGATATTCTGTTTACATTGTGTACAGTCGCTGGAGTGTTTTTATTTAAATGCTTTTAAAGAGACCGAGAGCTCGGAGCCTTGACTCTCATGTCAGTAAAACAGAAAACACTGGCTGAAGGCAGCTCTCTCCGTTTTAAATGAAACTGCTTGCAAACTCCTGAAATTAGCTCTTGTTCAAAGGGGTTGACGGAATGAAATCGCTGGAACATTTAAATTTTAAAAGGCCGTATTTATTTTCATTTTCCGCTCCACCCCTTCAGTGGAGTGGAATGGCCTAAACTGGGCATTATTTTTCGTACGTGACCTGTGGTTAGAAGCATTGTTTCTTGTTAGCAAGACATATGGCTTAATAAATTATGTTCTTGGGCATAATTTGCAAGCTAACATGAAGTAAAAGCTATAACCTACGTTTAACCTAAATATAAATGATTTTATTCAGTATTTTTGTGCGTCCTCTATAAAGCAACATTTATGAGTAGTGCGCATGCGCACAAATGCCTAAGGGAACTTTCGGAGTATAAGAGGGAAACTGTGCTAAATCAAACATAAAATACAGCGAAATGACAGGGAGCAAGAAAATATTACGTGAGTGATTAGGTGCTTTGTTCAATACAGGTGCATTTTTTTGAGAACTCTAATCAGGTAAATAGCAGAAGTTATTAGTTGGTCATTAAAAACGGCCGTGCTTTGTTGAACTATGTGGTTCAAACGATGAGACCATATTCATGAAACAGTCTTTACTAGCTAATTCGTTTCCACAAAAATGCAGCACAAATAAGCAAGCATTTTAACGTTTTCAATACACTAATCTACTATTACTGTTCAATCGCTGGAGTGTTTTTATTTTTTATTTTTTAAATGCCTTTAAAATGTGTAGTTTTGTGAACACGGACGAAGAAACGCCAGCCCCGAAGCTCATCCGTAAACCACATAAACAGCTCATATGCGCTTAATATAGCTCTTTAAAATGATATTCTGTTTACATTGTGTACAGTCGCTGGAGTGTTTTTATTTAAATGCTTTTAAAGAGACCGAGAGCTCGGAGCCTTGACTCTCATGTCAGTAAAACAGAAAACACTGGCTGAAGGCAGCTCTCTCCGTTTTAAATGAAACTGCTTGCAAACTCCTGAAATTAGCTCTTGTTCAAAGGGGTTGACGGAATGAAATCGCTGGAACATTTAAATTTTAAAAGGCCGTATTTATTTTCATTTTCCGCTCCACCCCTTCAGTGGAGTGGAATGGCCTAAACTGGGCATTATTTTTCGTACGTGACCTGTGGTTAGAAGCATTGTTTCTTGTTAGCAAGACATATGGCTTAATAAATTATGTTCTTGGGCATAATTTGCAAGCTAACATGAAGTAAAAGCTATAACCTACGTTTAACCTAAATATAAATGATTTTATTCAGTATTTTTGTGCGTCCTCTATAAAGCAACATTTATGAGTAGTGCGCATGCGCACAAATGCCTAAGGGAACTTTCGGAGTATAAGAGGGAAACTGTGCTAAATCAAACATAAAATACAGCGAAATGACAGGGAGCAAGAAAATATTACGTGAGTGATTAGGTGCTTTGTTCAATACAGGTGCATTTTTTTGAGAACTCTAATCAGGTAAATAGCAGAAGTTATTAGTTGGTCATTAAAAACGGCCGTGCTTTGTTGAACTATGTGGTTCAAACGATGAGACCATATTCATGAAACAGTCTTTACTAGCTAATTCGTTTCCACAAAAATGCAGCACAAATAAGCAAGCATTTTAACGTTTTAAATACACTAATCTACAATTATTGTTCAATCGCTGGAGTGTTTTTTTATTTTTTAAATGCCTTTAAAATATGTAGTTTTGTGAACACGGACGAAGAAACGCCAGCCCCGAAGGTCATCCGTAAACCACATAAACAGCTCATATGCGCTTAATATAGCTCTTTAAAATGATATTCTGTTTACATTGTGTACAGTCGCTGGAGTGTTTTTATTTAAATGCTTTTAAAGAGACCGAGAGCTCGGAGCCTTGACTCTCATGTCAGTAAAACAGAAAACACTGGCTGAAGGCAGCTCTCTCCGTTTTAAATGAAACTGCTTGCAAACTCCTGAAATTAGCTCTTGTTCAAAGGGGTTGACGGAATGAAATCGCTGGAACATTTAAATTTTAAAAGGCCGTATTTATTTTCATTTTCCGCTCCACCCCTTCAGTGGAGTGGAATGGCCTAAACTGGGCATTATTTTTCGTACGTGACCTGTGGTTAGAAGCATTGTTTCTTGTTAGCAAGACATATGGCTTAATAAATTATGTTCTTGGGCATAATTTGCAAGCTAACATGAAGTAAAAGCTATAACCTACGTTTAACCTAAATATAAATGATTTTATTCAGTATTTTTGTGCGTCCTCTATAAAGCAACATTTATGAGTAGTGCGCATGCGCACAAATGCCTAAGGGAACTTTCGGAGTATAAGAGGGAAACTGTGCTAAATCAAACATAAAATACAGCGAAATGACAGGGAGCAAGAAAATATTACGTGAGTGATTAGGTGCTTTGTTCAATACAGGTGCATTTTTTTGAGAACTCTAATCAGGTAAATAGCAGAAGTTATTAGTTGGTCATTAAAAACGGCCGTGCTTTGTTGAACTATGTGGTTCAAACGATGAGACCATATTCATGAAACAGTCTTTACTAGCTAATTCGTTTCCACAAAAATGCAGCACAAATAAGCAAGCATTTTAACGTTTTCAATACACTAATCTACTATTACTGTTCAATCGCTGGAGTGTTTTTATTTTTTATTTTTTAAATGCCTTTAAAATGTGTAGTTTTGTGAACACGGACGAAGAAACGCCAGCCCCGAAGCTCATCCGTAAACCACATAAACAGCTCATATGCGCTTAATATAGCTCTTTAAAATGATATTCTGTTTACATTGTGTACAGTCGCTGGAGTGTTTTTATTTAAATGCTTTTAAAGAGACCGAGAGCTCGGAGCCTTGACTCTCATGTCAGTAAAACAGAAAACACTGGCTGAAGGCAGCTCTCTCCGTTTTAAATGAAACTGCTTGCAAACTCCTGAAATTAGCTCTTGTTCAAAGGGGTTGACGGAATGAAATCGCTGGAACATTTAAATTTTAAAAGGCCGTATTTATTTTCATTTTCCGCTCCACCCCTTCAGTGGAGTGGAATGGCCTAAACTGGGCATTATTTTTCGTACGTGACCTGTGGTTAGAAGCATTGTTTCTTGTTAGCAAGACATATGGCTTAATAAATTATGTTCTTGGGCATAATTTGCAAGCTAACATGAAGTAAAAGCTATAACCTACGTTTAACCTAAATATAAATGATTTTATTCAGTATTTTTGTGCGTCCTCTATAAAGCAACATTTATGAGTAGTGCGCATGCGCACAAATGCCTAAGGGAACTTTCGGAGTATAAGAGGGAAACTGTGCTAAATCAAACATAAAATACAGCGAAATGACAGGGAGCAAGAAAATATTACGTGAGTGATTAGGTGCTTTGTTCAATACAGGTGCATTTTTTTGAGAACTCTAATCAGGTAAATAGCAGAAGTTATTAGTTGGTCATTAAAAACGGCCGTGCTTTGTTGAACTATGTGGTTCAAACGATGAGACCATATTCATGAAACAGTCTTTACTAGCTAATTCGTTTCCACAAAAATGCAGCACAAATAAGCAAGCATTTTAACGTTTTAAATACACTAATCTACAATTATTGTTCAATCGCTGGAGTGTTTTTTTATTTTTTAAATGCCTTTAAAATATGTAGTTTTGTGAACACGGACGAAGAAACGCCAGCCCCGAAGGTCATCCGTAAACCACATAAACAGCTCATATGCGCTTAATATAGCTCTTTAAAATGATATTCTGTTTACATTGTGTACAGTCGCTGGAGTGTTTTTATTTAAATGCTTTTAAAGAGACCGAGAGCTCGGAGCCTTGACTCTCATGTCAGTAAAACAGAAAACACTGGCTGAAGGCAGCTCTCTCCGTTTTAAATGAAACTGCTTGCAAACTCCTGAAATTAGCTCTTGTTCAAAGGGGTTGACGGAATGAAATCGCTGGAACATTTAAATTTTAAAAGGCCGTATTTATTTTCATTTTCCGCTCCACCCCTTCAGTGGAGTGGAATGGCCTAAACTGGGCATTATTTTTCGTACGTGACCTGTGGTTAGAAGCATTGTTTCTTGTTAGCAAGACATATGGCTTAATAAATTATGTTCTTGGGCATAATTTGCAAGCTAACATGAAGTAAAAGCTATAACCTACGTTTAACCTAAATATAAATGATTTTATTCAGTATTTTTGTGCGTCCTCTATAAAGCAACATTTATGAGTAGTGCGCATGCGCACAAATGCCTAAGGGAACTTTCGGAGTATAAGAGGGAAACTGTGCTAAATCAAACATAAAATACAGCGAAATGACAGGGAGCAAGAAAATATTACGTGAGTGATTAGGTGCTTTGTTCAATACAGGTGCATTTTTTTGAGAACTCTAATCAGGTAAATAGCAGAAGTTATTAGTTGGTCATTAAAAACGGCCGTGCTTTGTTGAACTATGTGGTTCAAACGATGAGACCATATTCATGAAACAGTCTTTACTAGCTAATTCGTTTCCACAAAAATGCAGCACAAATAAGCAAGCATTTTAACGTTTTCAATACACTAATCTACTATTACTGTTCAATCGCTGGAGTGTTTTTATTTTTTATTTTTTAAATGCCTTTAAAATGTGTAGTTTTGTGAACACGGACGAAGAAACGCCAGCCCCGAAGCTCATCCGTAAACCATATAAAGCAGCTCATATGCGCTTAATATAGCTCTTTAAAATGATATTATGTTTACATTGCGTACAGTCGCTGGAGTGTTTTTATTTAAATGCTTTTAAAAGAGGCTCAGTGATGTAGTTCGCAGACCGAGAGCTCGGAGCCTTGACTCTCATGTCAGTACAACAGAAAACACTGGCTGAAGGCAGCTCTCTCCGTTTTAAATGAAACTGCTTGCAAACTCCTGAAATTAGCTCTTGTTCAAAGGGGTTGACGGAATGAAATCGCTGGAACATTTAAATTTTAAAAGGCCGTATTTATTTTCATTTTCCGCTAAACCCCTTCAGTGGAGTGGAATGGCCTAAACTGGGCATTATTTTTCGTACGTGACCTGTGGTTAGAAGCATTGTTTCTTGTTAGCAAGACATATGGCTTAATAAATTATGTTCTTGGGCATAATTTGCAAGCTAACATGCAGTAAAAGCTATAACCTACGTTTAACCTAAATATAAATGATTTTATTCAGTATTTTTGTGCGTCCTCTATAAAGCACCATTTATGAGTAGTGCGCATGCGCACAAATGCCTAAGGGAACTTTCGGAGTATAAGAGGGAAACTGTGCTAAATCAAACATAAAATACAGCGAAATGACAGGGAGCAAGAAAATATTACGTGAGTGATTAGGTGCTTTGTTCAATACAGGTGCATTTTTTTGAGAGCTCTAATCAGTTAAATAGCATAAGTTATTGGTGAGGTTAACAACAGCCGTACTTTGTTGAACTAACGTGGTTCAAACGATGAGACCATATGAAACAGTCTTTACTAGCTTATTCGTTTCCACAAAAATGCTGCACAAATAAGCAAGCATTTTAACGTTTTAAAAACACTAATCTACAATTATTGTTCAATCGCTGGAGTGTTTTATTTTTTATTATTTTTAATGCCTTTAAAATATGTAGTTTTGTGAACACGGACGAAGAAACGCCAGCCCCGAAGCTCATCCGTAAACCACATAAACAGCTCATATGCGCTTAATATAGCTCTTTAAAATGATATTCTGTTTACATTGTGTACAGTCGCTGGAGTGTTTTTATTTAAATGCTTTTAAAGAGGCTCAGTGGTGTAGTTCGCAGACCGAGAGCTCGGAGCCTTGACTCTCATGTCAGTAAAACAGAAAACACTGGCTGAAGACAGCTCTCTCCGTTTTAAATGAAACTGCTTGCAAACTCCTGAAATTAGCTCTTGTTCAAAGGGGTTGACGGAATGAAATCGCTGGAACATTTAAATTTTAAAAGGCCGTATTTATTTTCATTTTCCGCTCCACCCCTTCAGTGGAGTGGAATGGCCTAAACTGGGCATTATTTTTCGTACGTGACCTGTGGTTAGAAGCATTGTTTCTTGTTAGCAAGACATATGCCTTAATAAATTATGTTCTTGGGCATAATTTGCAAGCTAACATGAAGTAAAAGCTATAACCTACGTTTAACCTAAATATAAATGATTTTATTCAGTATTTTTGTGCGTCCTCTATAAAGCAACATTTATGAGTAGTGCGCATGCGCACAAATGCCTAAGGGAACTTTCGGAGTATAAGAGGGAAACTGTGCTAAATCAAACATAAAATACAGCGAAATGACAGGGAATAAAAAATATTAAATGAGTGATTAGTTGCTATGTTCAATACAGTTGCTTTTTTTGAGAACTCTAATCAGGTAAATAGCTGAAGTTATTAGTTGGTCATTAAAAACGGCCGTGCTTTGTTGAACTATGTGGTTCAAACGATGAGACCATATTCATGAAACAGTCTTTACTAGCTAATTCGTTTCCACAAAAATGCAGCACAAATAAGCAAGCATTTTAACGTTTTCAATACACTAATCTACTATTACTGTTCAATCGCTGGAGTGTTTTTATTTTTTATTTTTTAAATGCCTTTAAAATGTGTAGTTTTGTGAACACGGACGAAGAAACGCCAGCCCCGAAGCTCATCCGTAAACCACATAAACAGCTCATATGCGCTTAATATAGCTCTTTAAAATGATATTCTGTTTACATTGTGTACAGTCGCTGGAGTGTTTTTATTTAAATGCTTTTAAAGAGACCGAGAGCTCGGAGCCTTGACTCTCATGTCAGTAAAACAGAAAACACTGGCTGAAGGCAGCTCTCTCCGTTTTAAATGAAACTGCTTGCAAACTCCTGAAATTAGCTCTTGTTCAAAGGGGTTGACGGAATGAAATCGCTGGAACATTTAAATTTTAAAAGGCCGTATTTATTTTCATTTTCCGCTCCACCCCTTCAGTGGAGTGGAATGGCCTAAACTGGGCATTATTTTTCGTACGTGACCTGTGGTTAGAAGCATTGTTTCTTGTTAGCAAGACATATGGCTTAATAAATTATGTTCTTGGGCATAATTTGCAAGCTAACATGAAGTAAAAGCTATAACCTACGTTTAACCTAAATATAAATGATTTTATTCAGTATTTTTGTGCGTCCTCTATAAAGCAACATTTATGAGTAGTGCGCATGCGCACAAATGCCCAAGGGAACTTTCGGAGTATAAGAGGGAAACTGTGCTAAATCAAACATAAAATACAGCGAAATGACAGGGAGCAAGAAAATATTACGTGAGTGATTAGGTGCTTTGTTCAATACAGGTGCATTTTTTTGAGAACTCTAATCAGGTAAATAGCAGAAGTTATTAGTTGGTCATTAAAAACGGCCGTGCTTTGTTGAACTATGTGGTTCAAACGATGAGACCATATTCATGAAACAGTCTTTACTAGCTAATTCGTTTCCACAAAAATGCAGCACAAATAAGCAAGCATTTTAACGTTTTCAATACACTAATCTACTATTACTGTTCAATCGCTGGAGTGTTTTTATTTTTTATTTTTTAAATGCCTTTAAAATGTGTAGTTTTGTGAACACGGACGAAGAAACGCCAGCCCCGAAGGTCATCCGTAAACCACATAAACAGCTCATATGCGCTTAATATAGCTCTTTAAAATGATATTCTGTTTACATTGTGTACAGTCGCTGGAGTGTTTTTATTTAAATGCTTTTAAAGAGACCGAGAGCTCGGAGCCTTGACTCTCATGTCAGTAAAACAGAAAACACTGGCTGAAGGCAGCTCTCTCCGTTTTAAATGAAACTGCTTGCAAACTCCTGAAATTAGCTCTTGTTCAAAGGGGTTGACGGAATGAAATCGCTGGAACATTTAAATTTTAAAAGGCCGTATTTATTTTCATTTTCCGCTCCACCCCTTCAGTGGAGTGGAATGGCCTAAACTGGGCATTATTTTTCGTACGTGACCTGTGGTTAGAAGCATTGTTTCTTGTTAGCAAGACATATGGCTTAATAAATTATGTTCTTGGGCATAATTTGCAAGCTAACATGAAGTAAAAGCTATAACCTACGTTTAACCTAAATATAAATGATTTTATTCAGTATTTTTGTGCGTCCTCTATAAAGCAACATTTATGAGTAGTGCGCATGCGCACAAATGCCTAAGGGAACTTTCGGAGTATAAGAGGGAAACTGTGCTAAATCAAACATAAAATACAGCGAAATGACAGGGAGCAAGAAAATATTACGTGAGTGATTAGGTGCTTTGTTCAATACAGGTGCATTTTTTTGAGAACTCTAATCAGGTAAATAGCAGAAGTTATTAGTTGGTCATTAAAAACGGCCGTGCTTTGTTGAACTATGTGGTTCAAACGATGAGACCATATTCATGAAACAGTCTTTACTAGCTAATTCGTTTCCACAAAAATGCAGCACAAATAAGCAAGCATTTTAACGTTTTAAATACACTAATCTACAATTATTGTTCAATCGCTGGAGTGTTTTTTTATTTTTTAAATGCCTTTAAAATATGTAGTTTTGTGAACACGGACGAAGAAACGCCAGCCCCGAAGGTCATCCGTAAACCACATAAACAGCTCATATGCGCTTAATATAGCTCTTTAAAATGATATTCTGTTTACATTGTGTACAGTCGCTGGAGTGTTTTTATTTAAATGCTTTTAAAGAGACCGAGAGCTCGGAGCCTTGACTCTCATGTCAGTAAAACAGAAAACACTGGCTGAAGGCAGCTCTCTCCGTTTTAAATGAAACTGCTTGCAAACTCCTGAAATTAGCTCTTGTTCAAAGGGGTTGACGGAATGAAATCGCTGGAACATTTAAATTTTAAAAGGCCGTATTTATTTTCATTTTCCGCTCCACCCCTTCAGTGGAGTGGAATGGCCTAAACTGGGCATTATTTTTCGTACGTGACCTGTGGTTAGAAGCATTGTTTCTTGTTAGCAAGACATATGGCTTAATAAATTATGTTCTTGGGCATAATTTGCAAGCTAACATGAAGTAAAAGCTATAACCTACGTTTAACCTAAATATAAATGATTTTATTCAGTATTTTTGTGCGTCCTCTATAAAGCAACATTTATGAGTAGTGCGCATGCGCACAAATGCCTAAGGGAACTTTCGGAGTATAAGAGGGAAACTGTGCTAAATCAAACATAAAATACAGCGAAATGACAGGGAGCAAGAAAATATTACGTGAGTGATTAGGTGCTTTGTTCAATACAGGTGCATTTTTTTGAGAACTCTAATCAGGTAAATAGCAGAAGTTATTAGTTGGTCATTAAAAACGGCCGTGCTTTGTTGAACTATGTGGTTCAAACGATGAGACCATATTCATGAAACAGTCTTTACTAGCTAATTCGTTTCCACAAAAATGCAGCACAAATAAGCAAGCATTTTAACGTTTTAAATACACTAATCTACAATTATTGTTCAATCGCTGGAGTGTTTTTTTATTTTTTAAATGCCTTTAAAATATGTAGTTTTGTGAACACGGACGAAGAAACGCCAGCCCCGAAGGTCATCCGTAAACCACATAAACAGCTCATATGCGCTTAATATAGCTCTTTAAAATGATATTCTGTTTACATTGTGTACAGTCGTTGGAGTGTTTTTATTTAAATGCTTTTAAAGAGACCGAGAGCTCGGAGCCTTGACTCTCATGTCAGTAAAACAGAAAACACTGGCTGAAGGCAGCTCTCTCCGTTTTAAATGAAACTGCTTGCAAACTCCTGAAATTAGCTCTTGTTCAAAGGGGTTGACGGAATGAAATCGCTGGAACATTTAAATTTTAAAAGGCCGTATTTATTTTCATTTTCCGCTCCACCCCTTCAGTGGAGTGGAATGGCCTAAACTGGGCATTATTTTTCGTACGTGACCTGTGGTTAGAAGCATTGTTTCTTGTTAGCAAGACATATGGCTTAATAAATTATGTTCTTGGGCATAATTTGCAAGCTAACATGAAGTAAAAGCTATAACCTACGTTTAACCTAAATATAAATGATTTTATTCAGTATTTTTGTGCGTCCTCTATAAAGCAACATTTATGAGTAGTGCTCATGCGCACAAATGCCCAAGGGAACTTTCGGAGTATAAGAGGGAAACTGTGCTAAATCAAACATAAAATACAGCGAAATGACAGGGAGCAAGAAAATATTACGTGAGTGATTAGGTGCTTTGTTCAATACAGGTGCATTTTTTTGAGAACTCTAATCAGGTAAATAGCAGAAGTTATTAGTTGGTCATTAAAAACGGCCGTGCTTTGTTGAACTATGTGGTTCAAACGATGAGACCATATTCATGAAACAGTCTTTACTAGCTAATTCGTTTCCACAAAAATGCAGCACAAATAAGCAAGCATTTTAACGTTTTCAATACACTAATCTACTATTACTGTTCAATCGCTGGAGTGTTTTTATTTTTTATTTTTTAAATGCCTTTAAAATGTGTAGTTTTGTGAACACGGACGAAGAAACGCCAGCCCCGAAGCTCATCCGTAAACCACATAAACAGCTCATATGCGCTTAATATAGCTCTTTAAAATGATATTCTGTTTACATTGTGTACAGTCGCTGGAGTGTTTTTATTTAAATGCTTTTAAAGAGACCGAGAGCTCGGAGCCTTGACTCTCATGTCAGTAAAACAGAAAACACTGGCTGAAGGCAGCTCTCTCCGTTTTAAATGAAACTGCTTGCAAACTCCTGAAATTAGCTCTTGTTCAAAGGGGTTGACGGAATGAAATCGCTGGAACATTTAAATTTTAAAAGGCCGTATTTATTTTCATTTTCCGCTCCACCCCTTCAGTGGAGTGGAATGGCCTAAACTGGGCATTATTTTTCGTACGTGACCTGTGGTTAGAAGCATTGTTTCTTGTTAGCAAGACATATGGCTTAATAAATTATGTTCTTGGGCATAATTTGCAAGCTAACATGAAGTAAAAGCTATAACCTACGTTTAACCTAAATATAAATGATTTTATTCAGTATTTTTGTGCGTCCTCTATAAAGCAACATTTATGAGTAGTGCGCATGCGCACAAATGCCTAAGGGAACTTTCGGAGTATAAGAGGGAAACTGTGCTAAATCAAACATAAAATACAGCGAAATGACAGGGAGCAAGAAAATATTACGTGAGTGATTAGGTGCTTTGTTCAATACAGGTGCATTTTTTTGAGAACTCTAATCAGGTAAATAGCAGAAGTTATTAGTTGGTCATTAAAAACGGCCGTGCTTTGTTGAACTATGTGGTTCAAACGATGAGACCATATTCATGAAACAGTCTTTACTAGCTAATTCGTTTCCACAAAAATGCAGCACAAATAAGCAAGCATTTTAACGTTTTAAATACACTAATCTACAATTATTGTTCAATCGCTGGAGTGTTTTTTTATTTTTTAAATGCCTTTAAAATATGTAGTTTTGTGAACACGGACGAAGAAACGCCAGCCCCGAAGGTCATCCGTAAACCACATAAACAGCTCATATGCGCTTAATATAGCTCTTTAAAATGATATTCTGTTTACATTGTGTACAGTCGCTGGAGTGTTTTTATTTAAATGCTTTTAAAGAGACCGAGAGCTCGGAGCCTTGACTCTCATGTCAGTAAAACAGAAAACACTGGCTGAAGGCAGCTCTCTCCGTTTTAAATGAAACTGCTTGCAAACTCCTGAAATTAGCTCTTGTTCAAAGGGGTTGACGGAATGAAATCGCTGGAACATTTAAATTTTAAAAGGCCGTATTTATTTTCATTTTCCGCTCCACCCCTTCAGTGGAGTGGAATGGCCTAAACTGGGCATTATTTTTCGTACGTGACCTGTGGTTAGAAGCATTGTTTCTTGTTAGCAAGACATATGGCTTAATAAATTATGTTCTTGGGCATAATTTGCAAGCTAACATGAAGTAAAAGCTATAACCTACGTTTAACCTAAATATAAATGATTTTATTCAGTATTTTTGTGCGTCCTCTATAAAGCAACATTTATGAGTAGTGCGCATGCGCACAAATGCCTAAGGGAACTTTCGGAGTATAAGAGGGAAACTGTGCTAAATCAAACATAAAATACAGCGAAATGACAGGGAGCAAGAAAATATTACGTGAGTGATTAGATGCTTTGTTCAATACAGGTGCATTTTTTTGAGAACTCTAATCAGGTAAATAGCAGAAGTTATTAGTTGGTCATTAAAAACGGCCGTGCTTTGTTGAACTATGTGGTTCAAACGATGAGACCATATTCATGAAACAGTCTTTACTAGCTAATTCGTTTCCACAAAAATGCAGCACAAATAAGCAAGCATTTTAACGTTTTCAATACACTAATCTACTATTACTGTTCAATCGCTGGAGTGTTTTTATTTTTTATTTTTTAAATGCCTTTAAAATGTGTAGTTTTGTGAACACGGACGAAGAAACGCCAGCCCCGAAGCTCATCCGTAAACCATATAAAGCAGCTCATATGCGCTTAATATAGCTCTTTAAAATGATATTATGTTTACATTGCGTACAGTCGCTGGAGTGTTTTTATTTAAATGCTTTTAAAAGAGGCTCAGTGATGTAGTTCGCAGACCGAGAGCTCGGAGCCTTGACTCTCATGTCAGTACAACAGAAAACACTGGCTGAAGGCAGCTCTCTCCGTTTTAAATGAAACTGCTTGCAAACTCCTGAAATTAGCTCTTGTTCAAAGGGGTTGACGGAATGAAATCGCTGGAACATTTAAATTTTAAAAGGCCGTATTTATTTTCATTTTCCGCTAAACCCCTTCAGTGGAGTGGAATGGCCTAAACTGGGCATTATTTTTCGTACGTGACCTGTGGTTAGAAGCATTGTTTCTTGTTAGCAAGACATATGGCTTAATAAATTATGTTCTTGGGCATAATTTGCAAGCTAACATGCAGTAAAAGCTATAACCTACGTTTAACCTAAATATAAATGATTTTATTCAGTATTTTTGTGCGTCCTCTATAAAGCACCATTTATGAGTAGTGCGCATGCGCACAAATGCCTAAGGGAACTTTCGGAGTATAAGAGGGAAACTGTGCTAAATCAAACATAAAATACAGCGAAATGACAGGGAGCAAGAAAATATTACGTGAGTGATTAGGTGCTTTGTTCAATACAGGTGCATTTTTTTGAGAGCTCTAATCAGTTAAATAGCATAAGTTATTGGTGAGGTTAACAACAGCCGTACTTTGTTGAACTAACGTGGTTCAAACGATGAGACCATATGAAACAGTCTTTACTAGCTTATTCGTTTCCACAAAAATGCTGCACAAATAAGCAAGCATTTTAACGTTTTAAAAACACTAATCTACAATTATTGTTCAATCGCTGGAGTGTTTTATTTTTTATTATTTTTAATGCCTTTAAAATATGTAGTTTTGTGAACACGGACGAAGAAACGCCAGCCCCGAAGCTCATCCGTAAACCACATAAACAGCTCATATGCGCTTAATATAGCTCTTTAAAATGATATTCTGTTTACATTGTGTACAGTCGCTGGAGTGTTTTTATTTAAATGCTTTTAAAGAGGCTCAGTGGTGTAGTTCGCAGACCGAGAGCTCGGAGCCTTGACTCTCATGTCAGTAAAACAGAAAACACTGGCTGAAGACAGCTCTCTCCGTTTTAAATGAAACTGCTTGCAAACTCCTGAAATTAGCTCTTGTTCAAAGGGGTTGACGGAATGAAATCGCTGGAACATTTAAATTTTAAAAGGCCGTATTTATTTTCATTTTCCGCTCCACCCCTTCAGTGGAGTGGAATGGCCTAAACTGGGCATTATTTTTCGTACGTGACCTGTGGTTAGAAGCATTGTTTCTTGTTAGCAAGACATATGCCTTAATAAATTATGTTCTTGGGCATAATTTGCAAGCTAACATGAAGTAAAAGCTATAACCTACGTTTAACCTAAATATAAATGATTTTATTCAGTATTTTTGTGCGTCCTCTATAAAGCAACATTTATGAGTAGTGCGCATGCGCACAAATGCCTAAGGGAACTTTCGGAGTATAAGAGGGAAACTGTGCTAAATCAAACATAAAATACAGCGAAATGACAGGGAATAAAAAATATTAAATGAGTGATTAGTTGCTATGTTCAATACAGTTGCTTTTTTTGAGAACTCTAATCAGGTAAATAGCTGAAGTTATTAGTTGGTCATTAAAAACGGCCGTGCTTTGTTGAACTATGTGGTTCAAACGATGAGACCATATTCATGAAACAGTCTTTACTAGCTAATTCGTTTCCACAAAAATGCAGCACAAATAAGCAAGCATTTTAACGTTTTCAATACACTAATCTACTATTACTGTTCAATCGCTGGAGTGTTTTTATTTTTTATTTTTTAAATGCCTTTAAAATGTGTAGTTTTGTGAACACGGACGAAGAAACGCCAGCCCCGAAGCTCATCCGTAAACCACATAAACAGCTCATATGCGCTTAATATAGCTCTTTAAAATGATATTCTGTTTACATTGTGTACAGTCGCTGGAGTGTTTTTATTTAAATGCTTTTAAAGAGACCGAGAGCTCGGAGCCTTGACTCTCATGTCAGTAAAACAGAAAACACTGGCTGAAGGCAGCTCTCTCCGTTTTAAATGAAACTGCTTGCAAACTCCTGAAATTAGCTCTTGTTCAAAGGGGTTGACGGAATGAAATCGCTGGAACATTTAAATTTTAAAAGGCCGTATTTATTTTCATTTTCCGCTCCACCCCTTCAGTGGAGTGGAATGGCCTAAACTGGGCATTATTTTTCGTACGTGACCTGTGGTTAGAAGCATTGTTTCTTGTTAGCAAGACATATGGCTTAATAAATTATGTTCTTGGGCATAATTTGCAAGCTAACATGAAGTAAAAGCTATAACCTACGTTTAACCTAAATATAAATGATTTTATTCAGTATTTTTGTGCGTCCTCTATAAAGCAACATTTATGAGTAGTGCGCATGCGCACAAATGCCTAAGGGAACTTTCGGAGTATAAGAGGGAAACTGTGCTAAATCAAACATAAAATACAGCGAAATGACAGGGAGCAAGAAAATATTACGTGAGTGATTAGGTGCTTTGTTCAATACAGGTGCATTTTTTTGAGAACTCTAATCAGGTAAATAGCAGAAGTTATTAGTTGGTCATTAAAAACGGCCGTGCTTTGTTGAACTATGTGGTTCAAACGATGAGACCATATTCATGAAACAGTCTTTACTAGCTAATTCGTTTCCACAAAAATGCAGCACAAATAAGCAAGCATTTTAACGTTTTAAATACACTAATCTACAATTATTGTTCAATCGCTGGAGTGTTTTTTTATTTTTTAAATGCCTTTAAAATATGTAGTTTTGTGAACACGGACGAAGAAACGCCAGCCCCGAAGGTCATCCGTAAACCACATAAACAGCTCATATGCGCTTAATATAGCTCTTTAAAATGATATTCTGTTTACATTGTGTACAGTCGCTGGAGTGTTTTTATTTAAATGCTTTTAAAGAGACCGAGAGCTCGGAGCCTTGACTCTCATGTCAGTACAACAGAAAACACTGGCTGAAGGCAGCTCTCTCCGTTTTAAATGAAACTGCTTGCAAACTCCTGAAATTAGCTCTTGTTCAAAGGGGTTGACGGAATGAAATCGCTGGAACATTTAAATTTTAAAAGGCCGTATTTATTTTCATTTTCCGCTAAACCCCTTCAGTGGAGTGGAATGGCCTAAACTGGGCATTATTTTTCGTACGTGACCTGTGGTTAGAAGCATTGTTTCTTGTTAGCAAGACATATGGCTTAATAAATTATGTTCTTGGGCATAATTTGCAAGCTAACATGCAGTAAAAGCTATAACCTACGTTTAACCTAAATATAAATGATTTTATTCAGTATTTTTGTGCGTCCTCTATAAAGCACCATTTATGAGTAGTGCGCATGCGCACAAATGCCTAAGGGAACTTTCGGAGTATAAGAGGGAAACTGTGCTAAATCAAACATAAAATACAGCGAAATGACAGGGAGCAAGAAAATATTACGTGAGTGATTAGGTGCTTTGTTCAATACAGGTGCATTTTTTTGAGAGCTCTAATCAGTTAAATAGCATAAGTTATTGGTGAGGTTAACAACAGCCGTACTTTGTTGAACTAACGTGGTTCAAACGATGAGACCATATGAAACAGTCTTTACTAGCTTATTCGTTTCCACAAAAATGCTGCACAAATAAGCAAGCATTTTAACGTTTTAAAAACACTAATCTACAATTATTGTTCAATCGCTGGAGTGTTTTATTTTTTATTATTTTTAATGCCTTTAAAATATGTAGTTTTGTGAACACGGACGAAGAAACGCCAGCCCCGAAGCTCATCCGTAAACCACATAAACAGCTCATATGCGCTTAATATAGCTCTTTAAAATGATATTCTGTTTACATTGTGTACAGTCGCTGGAGTGTTTTTATTTAAATGCTTTTAAAGAGGCTCAGTGGTGTAGTTCGCAGACCGAGAGCTCGGAGCCTTGACTCTCATGTCAGTAAAACAGAAAACACTGGCTGAAGACAGCTCTCTCCGTTTTAAATGAAACTGCTTGCAAACTCCTGAAATTAGCTCTTGTTCAAAGGGGTTGACGGAATGAAATCGCTGGAACATTTAAATTTTAAAAGGCCGTATTTATTTTCATTTTCCGCTCCACCCCTTCAGTGGAGTGGAATGGCCTAAACTGGGCATTATTTTTCGTACGTGACCTGTGGTTAGAAGCATTGTTTCTTGTTAGCAAGACATATGCCTTAATAAATTATGTTCTTGGGCATAATTTGCAAGCTAACATGAAGTAAAAGCTATAACCTACGTTTAACCTAAATATAAATGATTTTATTCAGTATTTTTGTGCGTCCTCTATAAAGCAACATTTATGAGTAGTGCGCATGCGCACAAATGCCTAAGGGAACTTTCGGAGTATAAGAGGGAAACTGTGCTAAATCAAACATAAAATACAGCGAAATGACAGGGAATAAAAAATATTAAATGAGTGATTAGTTGCTATGTTCAATACAGTTGCTTTTTTTGAGAACTCTAATCAGGTAAATAGCTGAAGTTATTAGTTGGTCATTAAAAACGGCCGTGCTTTGTTGAACTATGTGGTTCAAACGATGAGACCATATTCATGAAACAGTCTTTACTAGCTAATTCGTTTCCACAAAAATGCAGCACAAATAAGCAAGCATTTTAACGTTTTCAATACACTAATCTACTATTACTGTTCAATCGCTGGAGTGTTTTTATTTTTTATTTTTTAAATGCCTTTAAAATGTGTAGTTTTGTGAACACGGACGAAGAAACGCCAGCCCCGAAGCTCATCCGTAAACCACATAAACAGCTCATATGCGCTTAATATAGCTCTTTAAAATGATATTCTGTTTACATTGTGTACAGTCGCTGGAGTGTTTTTATTTAAATGCTTTTAAAGAGACCGAGAGCTCGGAGCCTTGACTCTCATGTCAGTAAAACAGAAAACACTGGCTGAAGGCAGCTCTCTCCGTTTTAAATGAAACTGCTTGCAAACTCCTGAAATTAGCTCTTGTTCAAAGGGGTTGACGGAATGAAATCGCTGGAACATTTAAATTTTAAAAGGCCGTATTTATTTTCATTTTCCGCTCCACCCCTTCAGTGGAGTGGAATGGCCTAAACTGGGCATTATTTTTCGTACGTGACCTGTGGTTAGAAGCATTGTTTCTTGTTAGCAAGACATATGGCTTAATAAATTATGTTCTTGGGCATAATTTGCAAGCTAACATGAAGTAAAAGCTATAACCTACGTTTAACCTAAATATAAATGATTTTATTCAGTATTTTTGTGCGTCCTCTATAAAGCAACATTTATGAGTAGTGCGCATGCGCACAAATGCCTAAGGGAACTTTCGGAGTATAAGAGGGAAACTGTGCTAAATCAAACATAAAATACAGCGAAATGACAGGGAGCAAGAAAATATTACGTGAGTGATTAGGTGCTTTGTTCAATACAGGTGCATTTTTTTGAGAACTCTAATCAGGTAAATAGCAGAAGTTATTAGTTGGTCATTAAAAACGGCCGTGCTTTGTTGAACTATGTGGTTCAAACGATGAGACCATATTCATGAAACAGACTTTACTAGCTAATTCGTTTCCACAAAAATGCAGCACAAATAAGCAAGCATTTTAACGTTTTAAATACACTAATCTACAATTATTGTTCAATCGCTGGAGTGTTTTTTTATTTTTTAAATGCCTTTAAAATATGTAGTTTTGTGAACACGGACGAAGAAACGCCAGCCCCGAAGGTCATCCGTAAACCACATAAACAGCTCATATGCGCTTAATATAGCTCTTTAAAATGATATTCTGTTTACATTGTGTACAGTCGCTGGAGTGTTTTTATTTAAATGCTTTTAAAGAGACCGAGAGCTCGGAGCCTTGACTCTCATGTCAGTAAAACAGAAAACACTGGCTGAAGGCAGCTCTCTCCGTTTTAAATGAAACTGCTTGCAAACTCCTGAAATTAGCTCTTGTTCAAAGGGGTTGACGGAATGAAATCGCTGGAACATTTAAATTTTAAAAGGCCGTATTTATTTTCATTTTCCGCTCCACCCCTTCAGTGGAGTGGAATGGCCTAAACTGGGCATTATTTTTCGTACGTGACCTGTGGTTAGAAGCATTGTTTCTTGTTAGCAAGACATATGGCTTAATAAATTATGTTCTTGGGCATAATTTGCAAGCTAACATGAAGTAAAAGCTATAACCTACGTTTAACCTAAATATAAATGATTTTATTCAGTATTTTTGTGCGTCCTCTATAAAGCAACATTTATGAGTAGTGCGCATGCGCACAAATGCCTAAGGGAACTTTCGGAGTATAAGAGGGAAACTGTGCTAAATCAAACATAAAATACAGCGAAATGACAGGGAGCAAGAAAATATTACGTGAGTGATTAGGTGCTTTGTTCAATACAGGTGCATTTTTTTGAGAACTCTAATCAGGTAAATAGCAGAAGTTATTAGTTGGTCATTAAAAACGGCCGTGCTTTGTTGAACTATGTGGTTCAAACGATGAGACCATATTCATGAAACAGTCTTTACTAGCTAATTCGTTTCCACAAAAATGCAGCACAAATAAGCAAGCATTTTAACGTTTTCAATACACTAATCTACTATTACTGTTCAATCGCTGGAGTGTTTTTATTTTTTATTTTTTAAATGCCTTTAAAATGTGTAGTTTTGTGAACACGGACGAAGAAACGCCAGCCCCGAAGCTCATCCGTAAACCATATAAAGCAGCTCATATGCGCTTAATATAGCTCTTTAAAATGATATTATGTTTACATTGCGTACAGTCGCTGGAGTGTTTTTATTTAAATGCTTTTAAAAGAGGCTCAGTGATGTAGTTCGCAGACCGAGAGCTCGGAGCCTTGACTCTCATGTCAGTACAACAGAAAACACTGGCTGAAGGCAGCTCTCTCCGTTTTAAATGAAACTGCTTGCAAACTCCTGAAATTAGCTCTTGTTCAAAGGGGTTGACGGAATGAAATCGCTGGAACATTTAAATTTTAAAAGGCCGTATTTATTTTCATTTTCCGCTAAACCCCTTCAGTGGAGTGGAATGGCCTAAACTGGGCATTATTTTTCGTACGTGACCTGTGGTTAGAAGCATTGTTTCTTGTTAGCAAGACATATGGCTTAATAAATTATGTTCTTGGGCATAATTTGCAAGCTAACATGCAGTAAAAGCTATAACCTACGTTTAACCTAAATATAAATGATTTTATTCAGTATTTTTGTGCGTCCTCTATAAAGCACCATTTATGAGTAGTGCGCATGCGCACAAATGCCTAAGGGAACTTTCGGAGTATAAGAGGGAAACTGTGCTAAATCAAACATAAAATACAGCGAAATGACAGGGAGCAAGAAAATATTACGTGAGTGATTAGGTGCTTTGTTCAATACAGGTGCATTTTTTTGAGAGCTCTAATCAGTTAAATAGCATAAGTTATTGGTGAGGTTAACAACAGCCGTACTTTGTTGAACTAACGTGGTTCAAACGATGAGACCATATGAAACAGTCTTTACTAGCTTATTCGTTTCCACAAAAATGCTGCACAAATAAGCAAGCATTTTAACGTTTTAAAAACACTAATCTACAATTATTGTTCAATCGCTGGAGTGTTTTATTTTTTATTATTTTTAATGCCTTTAAAATATGTAGTTTTGTGAACACGGACGAAGAAACGCCAGCCCCGAAGCTCATCCGTAAACCACATAAACAGCTCATATGCGCTTAATATAGCTCTTTAAAATGATATTCTGTTTACATTGTGTACAGTCGCTGGAGTGTTTTTATTTAAATGCTTTTAAAGAGACCGAGAGCTCGGAGCCTTGACTCTCATGTCAGTAAAACAGAAAACACTGGCTGAAGGCAGCTCTCTCCGTTTTAAATGAAACTGCTTGCAAACTCCTGAAATTAGCTCTTGTTCAAAGGGGTTGACGGAATGAAATCGCTGGAACATTTAAATTTTAAAAGGCCGTATTTATTTTCATTTTCCGCTCCACCCCTTCAGTGGAGTGGAATGGCCTAAACTGGGCATTATTTTTCGTACGTGACCTGTGGTTAGAAGCATTGTTTCTTGTTAGCAAGACATATGGCTTAATAAATTATGTTCTTGGGCATAATTTGCAAGCTAACATGAAGTAAAAGCTATAACCTACGTTTAACCTAAATATAAATGATTTTATTCAGTATTTTTGTGCGTCCTCTATAAAGCAACATTTATGAGTAGTGCGCATGCGCACAAATGCCTAAGGGAACTTTCGGAGTATAAGAGGGAAACTGTGCTAAATCAAACATAAAATACAGCGAAATGACAGGGAGCAAGAAAATATTACGTGAGTGATTAGGTGCTTTGTTCAATACAGGTGCATTTTTTTGAGAACTCTAATCAGGTAAATAGCAGAAGTTATTAGTTGGTCATTAAAAACGGCCGTGCTTTGTTGAACTATGTGGTTCAAACGATGAGACCATATTCATGAAACAGTCTTTACTAGCTAATTCGTTTCCACAAAAATGCAGCACAAATAAGCAAGCATTTTAACGTTTTAAATACACTAATCTACAATTATTGTTCAATCGCTGGAGTGTTTTTTTATTTTTTAAATGCCTTTAAAATATGTAGTTTTGTGAACACGGACGAAGAAACGCCAGCCCCGAAGGTCATCCGTAAACCACATAAACAGCTCATATGCGCTTAATATAGCTCTTTAAAATGATATTCTGTTTACATTGTGTACAGTCGCTGGAGTGTTTTTATTTAAATGCTTTTAAAGAGACCGAGAGCTCGGAGCCTTGACTCTCATGTCAGTAAAACAGAAAACACTGGCTGAAGGCAGCTCTCTCCGTTTTAAATGAAACTGCTTGCAAACTCCTGAAATTAGCTCTTGTTCAAAGGGGTTGACGGAATGAAATCGCTGGAACATTTAAATTTTAAAAGGCCGTATTTATTTTCATTTTCCGCTCCACCCCTTCAGTGGAGTGGAATGGCCTAAACTGGGCATTATTTTTCGTACGTGACCTGTGGTTAGAAGCATTGTTTCTTGTTAGCAAGACATATGGCCTAATAAATTATGTTATTGGGCATAATTTGCAAGCTAACATGAAGTAAAAGCTATAACCTACGTTTAACCTAAATATAAATGATTTTATTCAGTATTTTTGTGCGTCCTCTATAAAGCAACATTTATGAGTAGTGCGCATGCGCACAAATGCCTAAGGGAACTTTCGGAGTATAAGAGGGAAACTGTGCTAAATCAAACATAAAATACAGCGAAATGACAGGGAGCAAGAAAATATTACGTGAGTGATTAGGTGCTTTTTTCAATACAGGTGCATTTTTTTGAGAGCTCTAATCAGTTAAATAGCATAAGTTATTGGTGAGGTTAACAACAGCCGTACTTTGTTGAACTAACGTGGTTCAAACGATGAGACCATATGAAACAGTCTTTACTAGCTTATTCGTTTCCACAAAAATGCTGCACAAATAAGCAAGCATTTTAACGTTTTAAAAACACTAATCTACAATTATTGTTCAATCGCTGGAGTGTTTTATTTTTTATTATTTTTAATGCCTTTAAAATATGTAGTTTTGTGAACACGGACGAAGAAACGCCAGCCCCGAAGCTCATCCGTAAACCACATAAACAGCTCATATGCGCTTAATATAGCTCTTTAAAATGATATTCTGTTTACATTGTGTACAGTCGCTGGAGTGTTTTTATTTAAATGCTTTTAAAGAGGCTCAGTGGTGTAGTTCGCAGACCGAGAGCTCGGAGCCTTGACTCTCATGTCAGTAAAACAGAAAACACTGGCTGAAGACAGCTCTCTCCGTTTTAAATGAAACTGCTTGCAAACTCCTGAAATTAGCTCTTGTTCAAAGGGGTTGACGGAATGAAATCGCTGGAACATTTAAATTTTAAAAGGCCGTATTTATTTTCATTTTCCGCTCCACCCCTTCAGTGGAGTGGAATGGCCTAAACTGGGCATTATTTTTCGTACGTGACCTGTGGTTAGAAGCATTGTTTCTTGTTAGCAAGACATATGGCTTAATAAATTATGTTCTTGGGCATAATTTGCAAGCTAACATGAAGTAAAAGCTATAACCTACGTTTAACCTAAATATAAATGATTTTATTCAGTATTTTTGTGCGTCCTCTATAAAGCAACATTTATGAGTAGTGCGCATGCGCACAAATGCCTAAGGGAACTTTCGGAGTATAAGAGGGAAACTGTGCTAAATCAAACATAAAATACAGCGAAATGACAGGGAATAAAAAATATTAAATGAGTGATTAGTTGCTATGTTCAATACAGTTGCTTTTTTTGAGAACTCTAATCAGGTAAATAGCTGAAGTTATTAGTTGGTCATTAAAAACGGCCGTGCTTTGTTGAACTATGTGGTTCAAACGATGAGACCATATTCATGAAACAGTCTTTACTAGCTAATTCGTTTCCACAAAAATGCAGCACAAATAAGCAAGCATTTTAACGTTTTCAATACACTAATCTACTATTACTGTTCAATCGCTGGAGTGTTTTTATTTTTTATTTTTTAAATGCCTTTAAAATGTGTAGTTTTGTGAACACGGACGAAGAAACGCCAGCCCCGAAGCTCATCCGTAAACCACATAAACAGCTCATATGCGCTTAATATAGCTCTTTAAAATGATATTCTGTTTACATTGTGTACAGTCGCTGGAGTGTTTTTATTTAAATGCTTTTAAAGAGACCGAGAGCTCGGAGCCTTGACTCTCATGTCAGTAAAACAGAAAACACTGGCTGAAGGCAGCTCTCTCCGTTTTAAATGAAACTGCTTGCAAACTCCTGAAATTAGCTCTTGTTCAAAGGGGTTGACGGAATGAAATCGCTGGAACATTTAAATTTTAAAAGGCCGTATTTATTTTCATTTTCCGCTCCACCCCTTCAGTGGAGTGGAATGGCCTAAACTGGGCATTATTTTTCGTACGTGACCTGTGGTTAGAAGCATTGTTTCTTGTTAGCAAGACATATGGCTTAATAAATTATGTTCTTGGGCATAATTTGCAAGCTAACATGAAGTAAAAGCTATAACCTACGTTTAACCTAAATATAAATGATTTTATTCAGTATTTTTGTGCGTCCTCTATAAAGCAACATTTATGAGTAGTGCGCATGCGCACAAATGCCTAAGGGAACTTTCGGAGTATAAGAGGGAAACTGTGCTAAATCAAACATAAAATACAGCGAAATGACAGGGAGCAAGAAAATATTACGTGAGTGATTAGGTGCTTTGTTCAATACAGGTGCATTTTTTTGAGAACTCTAATCAGGTAAATAGCAGAAGTTATTAGTTGGTCATTAAAAACGGCCGTGCTTTGTTGAACTATGTGGTTCAAACGATGAGACCATATTCATGAAACAGACTTTACTAGCTAATTCGTTTCCACAAAAATGCAGCACAAATAAGCAAGCATTTTAACGTTTTAAATACACTAATCTACAATTATTGTTCAATCGCTGGAGTGTTTTTTTATTTTTTAAATGCCTTTAAAATATGTAGTTTTGTGAACACGGACGAAGAAACGCCAGCCCCGAAGGTCATCCGTAAACCACATAAACAGCTCATATGCGCTTAATATAGCTCTTTAAAATGATATTCTGTTTACATTGTGTACAGTCGCTGGAGTGTTTTTATTTAAATGCTTTTAAAGAGACCGAGAGCTCGGAGCCTTGACTCTCATGTCAGTAAAACAGAAAACACTGGCTGAAGGCAGCTCTCTCCGTTTTAAATGAAACTGCTTGCAAACTCCTGAAATTAGCTCTTGTTCAAAGGGGTTGACGGAATGAAATCGCTGGAACATTTAAATTTTAAAAGGCCGTATTTATTTTCATTTTCCGCTCCACCCCTTCAGTGGAGTGGAATGGCCTAAACTGGGCATTATTTTTCGTACGTGACCTGTGGTTAGAAGCATTGTTTCTTGTTAGCAAGACATATGGCTTAATAAATTATGTTCTTGGGCATAATTTGCAAGCTAACATGAAGTAAAAGCTATAACCTACGTTTAACCTAAATATAAATGATTTTATTCAGTATTTTTGTGCGTCCTCTATAAAGCAACATTTATGAGTAGTGCGCATGCGCACAAATGCCTAAGGGAACTTTCGGAGTATAAGAGGGAAACTGTGCTAAATCAAACATAAAATACAGCGAAATGACAGGGAGCAAGAAAATATTACGTGAGTGATTAGGTGCTTTGTTCAATACAGGTGCATTTTTTTGAGAACTCTAATCAGGTAAATAGCAGAAGTTATTAGTTGGTCATTAAAAACGGCCGTGCTTTGTTGAACTATGTGGTTCAAACGATGAGACCATATTCATGAAACAGTCTTTACTAGCTAATTCGTTTCCACAAAAATGCAGCACAAATAAGCAAGCATTTTAACGTTTTAAATACACTAATCTACAATTATTGTTCAATCGCTGGAGTGTTTTTTTATTTTATTTTTTAAATGCCTTTAAAATATGTAGTTTTGTGAACACGGACGAAGAAACGCCAGCCCCGAAGGTCATCCGTAAACCACATAAACAGCTCATATGCGCTTAATATAGCTCTTTAAAATGATATTCTGTTTACATTGTGTACAGTCGCTGGAGTGTTTTTATTTAAATGCTTTTAAAGAGACCGAGAGCTCGGAGCCTTGACTCTCATGTCAGTAAAACAGAAAACACTGGCTGAAGGCAGCTCTCTCCGTTTTAAATGAAACTGCTTGCAAACTCCTGAAATTAGCTCTTGTTCAAAGGGGTTGACGGAATGAAATCGCTGGAACATTTAAATTTTAAAAGGCCGTATTTATTTTCATTTTCCGCTCCACCCCTTCAGTGGAGTGGAATGGCCTAAACTGGGCATTATTTTTCGTACGTGACCTGTGGTTAGAAGCATTGTTTCTTGTTAGCAAGACATATGGCTTAATAAATTATGTTCTTGGGCATAATTTGCAAGCTAACATGAAGTAAAAGCTATAACCTACGTTTAACCTAAATATAAATGATTTTATTCAGTATTTTTGTGCGTCCTCTATAAAGCAACATTTATGAGTAGTGCGCATGCGCACAAATGCCTAAGGGAACTTTCGGAGTATAAGAGGGAAACTGTGCTAAATCAAACATAAAATACAGCGAAATGACAGGGAGCAAGAAAATATTACGTGAGTGATTAGGTGCTTTGTTCAATACAGGTGCATTTTTTTGAGAACTCTAATCAGGTAAATAGCAGAAGTTATTAGTTGGTCATTAAAAACGGCCGTGCTTTGTTGAACTATGTGGTTCAAACGATGAGACCATATTCATGAAACAGTCTTTACTAGCTAATTCGTTTCCACAAAAATGCAGCACAAATAAGCAAGCATTTTAACGTTTTCAATACACTAATCTACTATTACTGTTCAATCGCTGGAGTGTTTTTATTTTTTATTTTTTAAATGCCTTTAAAATGTGTAGTTTTGTGAACACGGACGAAGAAACGCCAGCCCCGAAGCTCATCCGTAAACCATATAAAGCAGCTCATATGCGCTTAATATAGCTCTTTAAAATGATATTATGTTTACATTGCGTACAGTCGCTGGAGTGTTTTTATTTAAATGCTTTTAAAAGAGGCTCAGTGATGTAGTTCGCAGACCGAGAGCTCGGAGCCTTGACTCTCATGTCAGTACAACAGAAAACACTGGCTGAAGGCAGCTCTCTCCGTTTTAAATGAAACTGCTTGCAAACTCCTGAAATTAGCTCTTGTTCAAAGGGGTTGACGGAATGAAATCGCTGGAACATTTAAATTTTAAAAGGCCGTATTTATTTTCATTTTCCGCTAAACCCCTTCAGTGGAGTGGAATGGCCTAAACTGGGCATTATTTTTCGTACGTGACCTGTGGTTAGAAGCATTGTTTCTTGTTAGCAAGACATATGGCTTAATAAATTATGTTCTTGGGCATAATTTGCAAGCTAACATGCAGTAAAAGCTATAACCTACGTTTAACCTAAATATAAATGATTTTATTCAGTATTTTTGTGCGTCCTCTATAAAGCACCATTTATGAGTAGTGCGCATGCGCACAAATGCCTAAGGGAACTTTCGGAGTATAAGAGGGAAACTGTGCTAAATCAAACATAAAATACAGCGAAATGACAGGGAGCAAGAAAATATTACGTGAGTGATTAGGTGCTTTGTTCAATACAGGTGCATTTTTTTGAGAGCTCTAATCAGTTAAATAGCATAAGTTATTGGTGAGGTTAACAACAGCCGTACTTTGTTGAACTAACGTGGTTCAAACGATGAGACCATATGAAACAGTCTTTACTAGCTTATTCGTTTCCACAAAAATGCTGCACAAATAAGCAAGCATTTTAACGTTTTAAAAACACTAATCTACAATTATTGTTCAATCGCTGGAGTGTTTTATTTTTTATTATTTTTAATGCCTTTAAAATATGTAGTTTTGTGAACACGGACAAAGAAACGCCAGCCCCGAAGCTCATCCGTAAACCACATAAACAGCTCATATGCGCTTAATATAGCTCTTTAAAATGATATTCTGTTTACATTGTGTACAGTCGCTGGAGTGTTTTTATTTAAATGCTTTTAAAGAGGCTCAGTGGTGTAGTTCGCAGACCGAGAGCTCGGAGCCTTGACTCTCATGTCAGTAAAACAGAAAACACTGGCTGAAGACAGCTCTCTCCGTTTTAAATGAAACTGCTTGCAAACTCCTGAAATTAGCTCTTGTTCAAAGGGGTTGACGGAATGAAATCGCTGGAACATTTAAATTTTAAAAGGCCGTATTTATTTTCATTTTCCGCTCCACCCCTTCAGTGGAGTGGAATGGCCTAAACTGGGCATTATTTTTCGTACGTGACCTGTGGTTAGAAGCATTGTTTCTTGTTAGCAAGACATATGCCTTAATAAATTATGTTCTTGGGCATAATTTGCAAGCTAACATGAAGTAAAAGCTATAACCTACGTTTAACCTAAATATAAATGATTTTATTCAGTATTTTTGTGCGTCCTCTATAAAGCAACATTTATGAGTAGTGCGCATGCGCACAAATGCCTAAGGGAACTTTCGGAGTATAAGAGGGTGTGAAAGAAAAATTCATTCACACCCTTTCTGTGTGATTTTAGAAGCATTTAGTTTTTCTTTAAATAGAGACACCCAGAGGGCAAAGAGACATAAAAGGTAAAGAATGTCACCTAGATGAGGGGAAGCAGCTGGGGAAGCAAATGGGCACCTTTGGTGACCCAAAAGGTCTCTTAGAAGGTTTTCTATAGGTTGACTAGTATGCTAAAAAAGGAGTTTTCTTTGGTCCCTGGGGGATAGGGAGTTACAGGCTGTTTTAAGATATAACCTTGAGGACTAGGGAAGGGATATAAAAGTGGAGGAAGCCCTCCCTTCTTTGTCACATTCTGCAGCAACCTGTGTTCCTGTATGACTGTCTGACCTTCTTTGCAAAGAATAAATCCTTACAAAAGACAATTGATTGAGTTTGTCTCTTATGCGATGAGAGTCGTTTGATTTTTGCCACGACAATTTGGCGTCAGAAGTGGGATTTCCTTGGATGTGCCTTTTGGACCCGAGAGCGGACGGTGATTGATCATCCTGGACTTAGAAGTCGCAGCCCTACCCCGAATAGATTGAGGGACGAGGGGCCGTCCGCCAGGGCCCAAGAGGGACACCACTGGAAACAACAAAACGAACCCGAGTGGCATCAGAACTCTCCGGTAAGAGACTGATTTAAATGGTTTAGAAACATTTTGGGGTTTTAAAAGTGTTTTGAGAAAATTTTGGGTACTGAATTATAATTGGAATTGAGACAAACCATAGTGGCTGGTCTGACTCTGTGGGTAGCGTGATGGGGCATCACGCGTGATTTGAGGCAAATCACAAAACGACAGCACAGATAATACAGGAAAATTGAAAAAGAAAATTGTGTGGGGAAAGCAAGCGTGATTAAGGTTTCACTAAGAAATTGAAATCAGCAGATTGGGAGATTTCAGAGATCGAAATCACGTAAGCAAGTACGACACAAGGAGTAAGTTTCAAGTGGGGTGTTAGGCTGTGTGGGGTCATTATTAATCGGAGCGGAGGCCGCTTCGCCCTCCCGACTAGGGGTTAGGAGTCGGAACTGTTGGAGACGTCTAACAGATTATTTAAGGCGCCGGGGTACCCAGGGGAAAGAGAGTCACTATGGGGAAATCTCAGAGTAAATTTGATAAATATGATACACCGGTGTTTGATCAAATGAGAAAATTGTATGGCCAAAAATGCATGAAATATATAGGAAAGTTGGATGAATATTATGATGTCCCAGAGGAGGGAACGTTTAGTGTTAAGAGATTAGGAGTGGTAAAGGAGTCGATTGAAGAGGGTAGCAGTAAAGCACAGAAAAGATGCTGTGCGAAACATGTTTGTCGGAATTGTGAACAGACAGTGAATTGTTGGATAAGGGAGGCAGATAGAAGAGAGAGGAAAATGATACAGAAAGAGTTGGGAGAGAACAGGATAAAAAAGGAAAATAATAAGGAATGTGAGGGAGAAGTGATTGCAAAGTGTGAACTTTTGAACATGTGTGATGCCTTCGCTTCTCCACAAATGATATCACCACATGAACCTACTAACAAGTGTAATGTCTCTGTGTTTTCACATGTACCGCCGTATCATCACTATCCCGTGGCTGAGCTGCAAGCCCTGAAAGTGGACCCCGATCTCGACTGCTCTCCACCGAAAAGACCAACATCATCACTAATGAGACCAACATCACCACAACAACAGGTGAAAGCCGCAGGGGGCCAAAAAGAGGAAGAAGAAGACCCCGAAACGATTCCTGAGACCCCCAACAATGAAATTAAAGAGGAGAAGGCACGCAGACTCCCCCCAACAAAACAAAAGAAAGACAAGAACTGCCTTAAGAGAAGAAATGGTGAGCAAAACAGCATTTCCAGCACGTGTGGGCACAGCAAGGAGTGGCAACTGTTGCCAGAGCAGAAAAGAATCTGTTCAAGACTATTATCATCGATTGTGCGAGACTTTCAACAAACACAGCGGCTTGAAAGAGCCCGACGAGAGAGGAAATCAACCTGAAACCTGGGAGTGTCATCTGCGAAGCTGGTTTCTGAGTGGACTGAAACCTGAAATTGCACGAGCAATGAAATCCAGCTACATCGAGTGGAAGAATGGGCGGCTGTCTGCTATTTTAGCGCACGCTTTGCATACCGAAGAACAACAAACGGTGAAGGCGAAAAGGGTTGAAGCAAGGACTGATAAAGAACTACAGCTGGCCATGGTGCAGGCTGTAAACGCAACCTGGGGGTTATTCTGCTGCCCGATATCAACAGACAAGAGGGGGAAGAGGAAAAGGACGGGGTGTAAGACCCCTGAGCTGGACTGGAAGAAACCCAGGACTGCGTACCCGCAAGTTTTGTGGGGGTACTGATTTTGACTTCAGACGATGTACCAAATGCAGACTGTGTGAGAAAGATGGTCACTGGGCCCCGAGAATGCCCTGAGTACCAGCAGAATCAAGCGGACTGAAGTGAGAAAAACGGAGAGCAGGGAGGAGGGGTCCCGGGTGAACAGCCAACAGCTACAGTGCAGGGAAGTGAACATTCTTTTTAACCACACACACAGACACATACACTGATGTAAATACTGCTCTCTGCAATGAAGAAAAGCTTGCGTTTACACACATTCTGATACAAACACTGCTGTAAGCAATGAAGAAAAGCTTGCATTTCTTTGTGTGTTTTTGATTTGAGTAATGAAATTACTGATAAATGTGTAACAAAGTATGAAAGTGAAGAATTTAAAATAAGTTATAAAAGTTCCACAATACCCATGCTGGTAGAGGGGGTATTAGTTGAATCTCTAGCAGATTCTGGGGCATAACAATTTTTGTTTGTGACTATGTGATCTGCAATGTCAACCGTCATTAACTAATAAATTAAATGAGTACATTTCTGAAGTAGGGCACAAGATTTTTATTTTTTATTTTTTGAAAGATTCACGGCACCCTAAAAAAGAGGGGGGCTGAGTGTTAAAACAATCATTTTCTAATTTACTGGCATGCCCTGTACCCCTTATGGGTCGAGATTACTAAAATTTAAAACTAAATTTGATGCTTGTCACTGACTCCTGGGGTGTCAGAGTGACAGAGCAGGAGGAGAAATCGTGCAGTCTGCAAGATAAGACCCGGTGGGCTTAGAGGGTGTGTGAATTGGCTAAGAATTGAACAGAGCCATTTAATGCACAAATTATGCTGTTTGACAAATTACATTGCACATCACATGTCATAATGGGAAAAATAGACTACCAATAGGAGAAAGATTGGTTTAGAGGAGAGGTAGGAAAACTTTGAGCAGTAAAAAGATATTTTAGACAGAAAAGGTGTGTGCGGTTTCAATTAGCCTGACAGAAAAAAAAAAAACAAAAAAAAAAAAAAAAAAATTGAATTTTTAGCTGATTCAGGGGCTACAAGATCAACAGTGCGGCTATGTGACTTACCATGTGTACCAGAGCTAACAGATCAATTTTCTGGGTCTCTCTGTGCGTCAGGACGTACAATGTCTGAGAGATTTACAGAACCATTAATTTGCGAAACAGAAACAGGAAGGGTGCTAAAACATGCATTCTTGCTTTCAAAAACTTGTCCCGTACCCATTTTAGGACGAGATCTGATGTGCAAACTGAATTTGAGGCTCATTGCTGAATCTCACGGGTGGTGTCAGATGTGTAAAAAGAGATGAGCAATGGAGCTGTTTGCACGAAGAGTCTCAATGGGCTTACGAATGGCACATCATAAATCTTGATTGGGCTACAATGATGTGCGAAAAAGCTAGGGAATGTATAACATGCTCTGAGGCAGAAATAATGGCACCTGATGATTTGCATTGTACGTCACATGTTGTAGTGGAAAGGGATGAAAACTACGAAAAAGATTGGTTTGAGCAGACTTGTGCAGAGACTCTGAGTTTTGACAAAATGTTTTGGCGAAAGGATGTGTGTGCGTTGGCAGCATGCCTTTCAGAGGCGCAGTCTAAACAATGCAGAGCAGAGCAGACAGTTCCACATTTGTCGTTAGCGAAGGCTAAAGGACAGGCAGAGGTTGGTTTGTTTATAAAACAATGTGTCGATAGTTTAGACTGGAGAGAAATAGACTCAGGATTGAAACACAGTGAGACTTTGAAAGCATTTATGATGACAGTTGAATGCAAAATTGAGGTTGAAAGAATTATAAGACCAATTCTAAATGACAAAACTGACTGGGAGAATCAGTGCATGGCAAATGTTTACACCTCAGATATGCACCCTGCTTTGGCAGAGGTGCCTTCTAAATTCTGGGCCAAACACAAATATGATGTGGGCTTGATTAAGGGATGTAAACCGGTTGTGATCACTCCAAAATCTGATTACAGACCGTGTCAACACCAGTACCTCCTGAAACAGAGGCGATACTGGGAATAAAACTAGTGTTTGAGGCACTATTGAAAAAAGGTGTAATAATGCTATGTAATGATTTTTCCTGTGAAAAAAGTGGCGCTTTGTCCACGATTTAAAAGTAAAAGCAGTAAACGCAGCTGTCAGAAAAAGAGCTCCATTAGTGCCAAATCTATATGCATTTTTGTTGCAAAATTTCACAAGATGTGACTTTCTACTCAGTGGTAGACTTGCCTGGAACCTCTGACCCTGACAGCTGGAACTGCTGTATTTCAATATGTAACACACTATCAAAAGCTAGTTTTTAAACCAAAAGTTTACATTTTTAAGACATGTCATACACCCAACAGCAAATCCCTGTCTGAGAATAAAAAAACAAAAAAAACAAATGTTGTCATTTTTGGGAGTGTGTTCGTATTGCAGAACATTCATCCCCAACTATGTGATTATTGAACAGCCCCTGTGAGCCCTAACTCTAGGGAAGGGGTTGAGATCATGCAACAACATTGAAGGGCCAGAGGAGGCGGCCGAGGCATTCATGAACATAAAGTTTCAGCTGTCTCTGGCGCCAACTTTGGACCTACAGGTACCAACTAATTCTTTTTGTTGAGATGGTGGATGAGAAAATGGGTTTATGACCTCTGTTTTATTGCAGTATCATGGAGACAGACTGTGACCTGTGGCCTATTTTTTCAATCAAGCTAGAACCAGTAGTAGCAGGCCTGCCTTGCTGTCTGAGGGCAGTGGCATCTGCTGAGAAGGCCTTGATGATGTCTAGAGATTTCATAGGGTATTATGACCTGATATTGATTGTCTGGCACACAGTGTCTATGATTCTGCACGAGCAGAAAACATTGCATTTATTGACGGCTCGTTGGTTGCGATACCATACTATCTTGCTCGATATTTCGAAAACAGTGTTGAAAGTTGCACAACCTTGAATCCTGCCACCCTCCTTCAGACAGAGGAGGGTGGGGAGGAACAACTGTTGTTTGACTGCGCTTGATCAAGTGAGTATGCCATGTGCAGATCTTTCAGATGTACCACTTGAAAACACAAAATGTCCTCCTTGTGGATGGTTCGGCGTTCAGAGATCCACAAACAGGTCAGAACAAAGTTGGCTATTCTGTGACGATGAGTTTGAAATTGTGACATTTGGCTCGTTGCCATAAAACGATTCAGCACAAGCAGCAGAGCTTGTGACTGTAACAGAGGCGTGAAAACTCAGGACGAATAAGTGCGTTACGAGGTATACAAACTCGCGTTACGATTTTTTAGTTTTTTCAAGATTTTGGAGCACTGTGGAAACAGAGCATTTTTAAAATTCAGATGGGCGCCCAATAATTCATGCTCCCCTTTTTGGCAGCTTCATTAGAAGCAATTTTGCTGCCTGACAAGATAGCCATTTGTAAATGTGCAGCACACACAAATAACAAAGATTTAGTATCCACAGGAAACGTCAGAGCGGACGCGACAGCGAAGGTCGCTGTGGCTAAATAGCCAAAGAAACAGAATGTACTTTGTTATGTGAAAATAATGATGATACTTTCTTCTTGTTTACAGAACATGCAGACTTTTGCTTTAGGGACAGAGAGAAACCTGTGGAGGAAGTCTGGCTGGACGTTGTTTGGGAAAGCTGTGATGGCAAGCCTTGTTTACCCCGACACTTCTTTCCTCACTATGCAAAAATGATGCATGGGTTGGACCAAGCATCAGAAGGGGGAATGGTAGCACAGATGAAAGAATTGTGCACAATGAAAGAATTGTGGTCACAAAGGGGTTAACAAAATTTTGTGAAAATTTTTTGTAAAAGATGTGTAATTTGGAACAAACATAATGTGGCAAAAGGGATAAAAATGTCCCGAGCATCCCAGCCACCACCAGCAGACTCATTTGGTGATGGTTTTCATTAAATTGACCCCATGTGGGGGGGAAAGTACTGCTTGGTGATGATTGACATGTGGTCCAAATAGGTGGAAGTTTTTCCAGTCTCGAAACAGGCAGCAGCAGCAGCAGCAGTAGAAAAGGCTGTGTTGACTGAAATAGTCCCGAGATGGAAAAACCCATGGAAAATTAGCTCAGACAATGCCACACATTTTGTTAATGAGTCAATAAAACAAATTGGTCAAATTTTGTGAGGAAACTGGACCTACATGGGTTGAGGTGCTTCCCATTGTTCTTGTATACAAGAATGAGGAAAAGATCTAGGGTAAACCTGAGCTCATACAAAATTCTCTTTGGTAGACCACTGTTTATGGGAATAGAAGGGGGCAAACAACAGCTGCCATCAACAGGATCGTGTGAGCATGACATGTTAGGTTATTGCAAAGAAATGTCTTCTCTGTTGTCTAAATGTCTGTGTACAGGTGAAAGCAGCTCAAGGAAAGGTTGCTGAAAGTTCCTTGCACAACATCAAACCGGGTGATTTCGTGGGGGATGAGATCTGAGGAATGAGTAAAAGGTGGCTGGGCAAATTCAATGTGTTCCTAACTACACACACAGCTGTGAAGGTAGCTGACGTGAGAGCCACGTGGATTCATGCTAGCCACTGTAAAAGGTCCCATCTACATCCTGGGAGGAGGAGCGGATGGAGTAAAGAGATTTGAGGCAGACTACAGCGACAACATTACAAATATTGTGGCGCAATTGAGAAGGGCCGTAAAAGAGCCCGAAAAAGCTGATTCCATACAAGCAGAATGGTGGACCAGCCTCGGGGGAGGTTGGGCCTACTGGTTGTGTAGCACTGTGTTACCGATGATAGCAGTGGGACTGTTGTTGCTGATGTGTTTACCATGTTTCTTGCAAATTATATCCAGCTCAGTACAGAGACTGGTGAAGACAGGGGTTTCACTTCAAATGGTTAAGATGGATGTATTGACTGACAATGTGATTATGGGGACGTGGGAACCACCAATGGATAGGGATGATCAGTAATGATGAGGGCCATGACAGACGACAATTGACTTAAGGAGTTTTGAGTAAAAAGGTGGTTTAAATGTGGTTTAATGATTAACCCAAATTTTCCTACTGATCTATCTTACCTTGTTTAAGCTTGCATTTTAAAAAGGGTTATACCCACAAAAAAAAATGAGCGTGAAGCTTGGGTTCACAAATTTAAGAGAATGATCATTTATATGAAAGTCAGAGATGAAGAGTATAAATGTGATGTAATTACTTAAATTTGCTTAAAAGGGGTTCTAATTAAGGGAAAAATGTATACCTGATGATATAAATATGTATTCTAACCTGAATGAAAGTAGTGATTAACAATGATGATAGCAGTAGTGGAACTTACAGTGAAATGAATTGAGACAGGATGAAACGACGAAGGTTTTAAGCAGGTCATTTGTCCGTGTTACGAGACAATGCAACAAGACGAAGGGATTGACTGTCTTTATGTCTGTAACTGTAATGTGTGGCTTGCTTTTGAAAGGGGGGGGGGAAAGACCCCCAAAACAAAAAGCCTTTGCATATTTTTGAGTTTAGTAGTGATGAAGTTTTTGAGTTTCATATGTGTAACATCTCTATTTAATATCTGAGAAGTGACTGAGGGTCTGACCCATGTCAGGAATGCAATAACAGTGCTTATTCGTTTAGCCCGGCTTCCAGAGAACAAATGAGAGGATGTGAGAAGGATTGTTTATGATTTTTGTACTAGCATTAGTAGATGATTTCAAGTGTGATGAATTTTTTTTCAATTATTAGTTATCAATGAATGATAAAAAGGGGGAATTGTGAAAGAAAAATTCATTCACACCCTTTCTGTGTGATTTTAGAAGCATTTAGTTTTTCTTTAAATAGAGACACCCAGAGGGCAAAGAGACATAAAAGGTAAAGAATGTCACCTAGATGAGGGGAAGCAGCTGGGGAAGCAAATGGGCACCTTTGGTGACCCAAAAGGTCTCTTAGAAGGTTTTCTATAGGTTGACTAGTATGCTAAAAAAGGAGTTTTCTTTGGTCCCTGGGGGATAGGGAGTTACAGGCTGTTTTAAGATATAACCTTGAGGACTAGGGAAGGGATATAAAAGTGGAGGAAGCCCTCCCTTCTTTGTCACATTCTGCAGCAACCTGTGTTCCTGTATGACTGTCTGACCTTCTTTGCAAAGAATAAATCCTTACAAAAGACAATTGATTGAGTTTGTCTCTTATGCGATGAGAGTCGTTTGATTTTTGCCACGACAGAGGGAAACTGTGCTAAATCAAACATAAAATACAGCGAAATGACAGGGAATAAAAAATATTAAATGAGTGATTAGTTGCTATGTTCAATACAGTTGCATTTTTTGAGAACTCTAATCAGGTAAATAGCTGAAGTTATTAGTTGGTCATTAAAAACGGCCGTGCTTTGTTGAACTATGTGGTTCAAACGATGAGACCATATTCATGAAACAGTCTTTACTAGCTAATTCGTTTCCACAAAAATGCAGCACAAATAAGCAAGCATTTTAACGTTTTCAATACACTAATCTACTATTACTGTTCAATCGCTGGAGTGTTTTTATTTTTTATTTTTTAAATGCCTTTAAAATGTGTAGTTTTGTGAACACGGACGAAGAAACGCCAGCCCCGAAGCTCATCCGTAAACCACATAAACAGCTCATATGCGCTTAATATAGCTCTTTAAAATGATATTCTGTTTACATTGTGTACAGTCGCTGGAGTGTTTTTATTTAAATGCTTTTAAAGAGACCGAGAGCTCGGAGCCTTGACTCTCATGTCAGTAAAACAGAAAACACTGGCTGAAGGCAGCTCTCTCCGTTTTAAATGAAACTGCTTGCAAACTCCTGAAATTAGCTCTTGTTCAAAGGGGTTGACGGAATGAAATCGCTGGAACATTTAAATTTTAAAAGGCCGTATTTATTTTCATTTTCCGCTCCACCCCTTCAGTGGAGTGGAATGGCCTAAACTGGGCATTATGTTTCATACGTGACCTGTGGTTAGAAGCATTGTTTCTTGTTAGCAAGACATATGGCTTAATAAATTATGTTCTTGGGCATAATTTGCAAGCTAACATGAAGTAAAAGCTATAACCTACGTTTAACCTAAATATAAATGATTTTATTCAGTATTTTTGTGCGTCCTCTATAAAGCAACATTTATGAGTAGTGCGCATGCGCACAAATGCCTAAGGGAACTTTCGGAGTATAAGAGGGAAACTGTGCTAAATCAAACATAAAATACAGCGAAATGACAGGGAGCAAGAAAATATTACGTGAGTGATTAGGTGCTTTGTTCAATACAGGTGCATTTTTTTGAGAACTCTAATCAGGTAAATAGCAGAAGTTATTAGTTGGTCATTAAAAACGGCCGTGCTTTGTTGAACTATGTGGTTCAAACGATGAGACCATATTCATGAAACAGTCTTTACTAGCTAATTCGTTTCCACAAAAATGCAGCACAAATAAGCAAGCATTTTAACGTTTTCAATACACTAATCTACTATTACTGTTCAATCGCTGGAGTGTTTTTATTTTTTATTTTTTAAATGCCTTTAAAATGTGTAGTTTTGTGAACACGGACGAAGAAACGCCAGCCCCGAAGCTCATCCGTAAACCATATAAAGCAGCTCATATGCGCTTAATATAGCTCTTTAAAATGATATTATGTTTACATTGCGTACAGTCGCTGGAGTGTTTTTATTTAAATGCTTTTAAAAGAGGCTCAGTGATGTAGTTCGCAGACCGAGAGCTCGGAGCCTTGACTCTCATGTCAGTACAACAGAAAACACTGGCTGAAGGCAGCTCTCTCCGTTTTAAATGAAACTGCTTGCAAACTCCTGAAATTAGCTCTTGTTCAAAGGGGTTGACGGAATGAAATCGCTGGAACATTTAAATTTTAAAAGGCCGTATTTATTTTCATTTTCCGCTAAACCCCTTCAGTGGAGTGGAATGGCCTAAACTGGGCATTATTTTTCGTACGTGACCTGTGGTTAGAAGCATTGTTTCTTGTTAGCAAGACATATGGCTTAATAAATTATGTTCTTGGGCATAATTTGCAAGCTAACATGCAGTAAAAGCTATAACCTACGTTTAACCTAAATATAAATGATTTTATTCAGTATTTTTGTGCGTCCTCTATAAAGCACCATTTATGAGTAGTGCGCATGCGCACAAATGCCTAAGGGAACTTTCGGAGTATAAGAGGGAAACTGTGCTAAATCAAACATAAAATACAGCGAAATGACAGGGAGCAAGAAAATATTACGTGAGTGATTAGGTGCTTTGTTCAATACAGGTGCATTTTTTTGAGAGCTCTAATCAGTTAAATAGCATAAGTTATTGGTGAGGTTAACAACAGCCGTACTTTGTTGAACTAACGTGGTTCAAACGATGAGACCATATGAAACAGTCTTTACTAGCTTATTCGTTTCCACAAAAATGCTGCACAAATAAGCAAGCATTTTAACGTTTTAAAAACACTAATCTACAATTATTGTTCAATCGCTGGAGTGTTTTATTTTTTATTATTTTTAATGCCTTTAAAATATGTAGTTTTGTGAACACGGACAAAGAAACGCCAGCCCCGAAGCTCATCCGTAAACCACATAAACAGCTCATATGCGCTTAATATAGCTCTTTAAAATGATATTCTGTTTACATTGTGTACAGTCGCTGGAGTGTTTTTATTTAAATGCTTTTAAAGAGGCTCAGTGGTGTAGTTCGCAGACCGAGAGCTCGGAGCCTTGACTCTCATGTCAGTAAAACAGAAAACACTGGCTGAAGGCAGCTCTCTCCGTTTTAAATGAAACTGCTTGCAAACTCCTGAAATTAGCTCTTGTTCAAAGGGGTTGACGGAATGAAATCGCTGGAACATTTAAATTTTAAAAGGCCGTATTTATTTTCATTTTCCGCTCCACCCCTTCAGTGGAGTGGAATGGCCTAAACTGGGCATTATTTTTCGTACGTGACCTGTGGTTAGAAGCATTGTTTCTTGTTAGCAAGACATATGGCTTAATAAATTATGTTCTTGGGCATAATTTGCAAGCTAACATGAAGTAAAAGCTATAACCTACGTTTAACCTAAATATAAATGATTTTATTCAGTATTTTTGTGCGTCCTCTATAAAGCAACATTTATGAGTAGTGCGCATGCGCACAAATGCCTAAGGGAACTTTCGGAGTATAAGAGGGAAACTGTGCTAAATCAAACATAAAATACAGCGAAATGACAGGGAGCAAGAAAATATTACGTGAGTGATTAGGTGCTTTGTTCAATACAGGTGCATTTTTTTGAGAACTCTAATCAGGTAAATAGCAGAAGTTATTAGTTGGTCATTAAAAACGGCCGTGCTTTGTTGAACTATGTGGTTCAAACGATGAGACCATATTCATGAAACAGTCTTTACTAGCTAATTCGTTTCCACAAAAATGCAGCACAAATAAGCAAGCATTTTAACGTTTTCAATACACTAATCTACTATTACTGTTCAATCGCTGGAGTGTTTTTATTTTTTATTTTTTAAATGCCTTTAAAATGTGTAGTTTTGTGAACACGGACGAAGAAACGCCAGCCCCGAAGGTCATCCGTAAACCACATAAACAGCTCATATGCGCTTAATATAGCTCTTTAAAATGATATTCTGTTTACATTGTGTACAGTCGCTGGAGTGTTTTTATTTAAATGCTTTTAAAGAGACCGAGAGCTCGGAGCCTTGACTCTCATGTCAGTAAAACAGAAAACACTGGCTGAAGGCAGCTCTCTCCGTTTTAAATGAAACTGCTTGCAAACTCCTGAAATTAGCTCTTGTTCAAAGGGGTTGACGGAATGAAATCGCTGGAACATTTAAATTTTAAAAGGCCGTATTTATTTTCATTTTCCGCTAAACCCCTTCAGTGGAGTGGAATGGCCTAAACTGGGCATTATTTTTCGTACGTGACCTGTGGTTAGAAGCATTGTTTCTTGTTAGCAAGACATATGGCTTAATAAATTATGTTCTTGGGCATAATTTGCAAGCTAACATGCAGTAAAAGCTATAACCTACGTTTAACCTAAATATAAATGATTTTATTCAGTATTTTTGTGCGTCCTCTATAAAGCAACATTTATGAGTAGTGCGCATGCGCACAAATGCCTAAGGGAACTTTCGGAGTATAAGAGGGAAACTGTGCTAAATCAAACATAAAATACAGCGAAATGACAGGGAGCAAGAAAATATTACGTGAGTGATTAGGTGCTTTGTTCAATACAGGTGCATTTTTTTGAGAGCTCTAATCAGTTAAATAGCATAAGTTATTGGTGAGGTTAACAACAGCCGTACTTTGTTGAACTAACGTGGTTCAAACGATGAGACCATATGAAACAGTCTTTACTAGCTTATTCGTTTCCACAAAAATGCTGCACAAATAAGCAAGCATTTTAACGTTTTAAATACACTAATCTACAATTATTGTTCAATCGCTGGAGTGTTTTTTTATTTTTTAAATGCCTTTAAAATATGTAGTTTTGTGAACACGGACGAAGAAACGCCAGCCCCGAAGGTCATCCGTAAACCACATAAACAGCTCATATGCGCTTAATATAGCTCTTTAAAATGATATTCTGTTTACATTGTGTACAGTCGCTGGAGTGTTTTTATTTAAATGCTTTTAAAGAGACCGAGAGCTCGGAGCCTTGACTCTCATGTCAGTAAAACAGAAAACACTGGCTGAAGGCAGCTCTCTCCGTTTTAAATGAAACTGCTTGCAAACTCCTGAAATTAGCTCTTGTTCAAAGGGGTTGACGGAATGAAATCGCTGGAACATTTAAATTTTAAAAGGCCGTATTTATTTTCATTTTCCGCTCCACCCCTTCAGTGGAGTGGAATTGTAACACGGAGTCAGAGACATTCGGATCCATCTGCAAGGCTTTATTTAGAATCGTCAACAGGCCTGAATAATCACCAGAAAACAGGAACAACGTAGGTAATCCGGAAAACAGTTCAGTAAACAGGCAATGGTCGCAATGGCAGGAAGCAGGAATCGTAAACGAGGTACACAGTCCAGAGTCATACACAGGTAATCCAACACAGATATAAACGCTTAGAATTATGACCATTGGGAACGATAAGACTTCGCGAAGAACAAGAGAAAGTCCGCGCCTTATAAAGGCGATATCTGATGAGAGAATGAGCCACAGCTGTGATGGAAAAGTACTGGGTCCGTGAGGGAAAAGAGTCCGGGCGGAACTAATATTCGGGAGAAGGTTCCCGCTGTGTTCGGTCGGAAAGGGCCACAGAGGCGCTATTGGTGACAGAGCCCCTCCCCTGCGAGCGGCTCCCGACGTGAGCTCCTCCTCGGCGCCGAGGTCTTCCACGAGGTCGAGGAGCGGGTTTCTCCGGGTGTTCCCGGTGGAAAGCAGCAGTAAGTTGGGGGTCGAGCATGTCCTTAGAGTTGACCCAAGACCGCTCCTCGGGGCCGTATCCCTCCCAGTCGATGAGATACTGGAGCACCCCGCCTCGGCGCCGAGAGTCCAAGATCAGGTTGATCTGATAAATGCTCTCGTCTGCGTCCATTAGGGGAGGAGTCTCTGCCGGAGCGGCCTCGTCCTGGTCCCCCTCTCCTCCCGGTTCCACAGCGGGCTTGAGCAAGGAAACATGAAAAGTGGGTGAGATACGGTAATGAGGTGGGAGAGCTAAACGGAATGACACAGGAGTGATTTGTCTGAGGATTTTGAACGGACCCACGTACCTTGGACTAAGCTTTTTGCAGGGAAGCCGGAGTCTCAGGTCTCGGGTGGAAAGCCAGACCCACTGTCCGACTTGGTATGGGGGAGCAGCTCTCCGAAGGCGATTGGCTTGGCGGGTGATTCGTTGAACGGCCTGACGTAGGTTGGTGTGTGCTAGATCCCAAGTGGCCTCGCTCCTCCGCAGCCAGGTGTCCACCGTGGGGAGGTTAGTAGGTTCCCCGGACCACGGGAATAGTGGGGGTTGAAAGCCTAACACACATTGGAAGGGTGTAAGTTGGGTGGAGGGTTTTCTGAGGGAATTCTGGGCGTATTCTGCCCATACGAGGTATTCACTCCAGTCCTCCTGGTGAAGGTGACAGTAGGCTCGTAGGAAGCGGGAGAGTTCCTGGTTTAGCCTCTCCACTTGTCCATTGGATTGCGGGTGGTATCCTGATGTGAGACTGACGTTTACGTTCAACTGAGACCAGAGGGACCTCCACACCCGGGACGTGAATTGGGGTCCTCGATCCGAGACTATGTCTTCGGGCAAACCATAAAATCTGAAGACCTGATTGAGCAAGGCTTGAGCAGTCTCCCATGCTGTGGGAAGTTTGGGAAGCGGGATGAGGCGGCATGACTTGGAGAATCGGTCAATGATGGTGAGAATCACGGTGTTATGGTGGGAAGGTGGCAAGTCGGTCATGAAGTCGACGGCCAGATGGGACCATGGTCTCTCTGGGATGGGCAGGGGCTGGAGCAGACCGGCAGGGCGTTGTCGTAGGGATTTGGTTTGGTTGCAAGTGACACATTCCTTGACGAAGGTTAGAATTTGTTGAGACATGGAAGGCCACCAGAATTTGTTGAGGACGAGTTCCCTGGTCGCCTGGACGCCGGGGTGGCCGGCACTGGGATTTTCGTGGATGAGTGTCAGTATTCGATGTCGTAGGGGAGCAGGGACGTAGGTCAATCCCGGAGGGCAGTCCGGAGGAGTAGGATCCGTGGCCAAGGCCTCAGTGATCTCGGCCATGATGTCCCATTGCACGGGGGAGACGATCTGAGAGATGGGAATGATGGTGGCCGGAGAGGTGTCTGATTGAGATAAGTCGTATTGGCGGGAGAGGGCGTCCGCCTTACCATTCTTGGACCCGGGCCGATAGGTTATGGTGAAGAGAAACCTGGAGAAAAATAATGACCATCTGGCCTGACGAGCATTGAGACGTTTGGCGGTTCTCAAGTACTCCAAGTTCTTGTGGTCGGTCAGGATGAGGAAAGGTATGGTCGAGCCCTCCAACCAGTGTCTCCACTCCTCCAGGGCCGCTTTCATGGCCAACAATTCTCTGTCCCCAACATCATAGTTACGTTCCGCGGGAGTGAGTTTGCGGGAGTAGTAAGCACACGGGTACAGTTTCTCTGGGGTTCCCTGGCGTTGAGACAGGATAGCTCCGATGCCTGTGCTGGAGGCGTCCACCTCCACGGTGAATTGACGTTGGGGGTCAGGGTGTCTCAGGATGGGAGCCGAGGTGAACCGAGTCTTCAGGTCCTGGAACGCTTTCTCGCAGAGCGGAGACCATGCCAGCTTGTGGGATCCACCTCCACTACGAGTGAGGGAAGTTAGAGGAGCTGCCACTTGACTGAAACCCCGGATGAATCTCCGATAGAAGTTGGCAAACCCCAGGAAACGTTGGAGGTCTTTGACGGTTTGTGGACGGGGCCAATGTAGCACGGCGGAAACCTTGCTATCATCCATCGTGACTCCCTCAGCCGAGATGATGTATCCGAGGAAGGAGACGGTGGAGAGGTGGAAGGCACACTTGGGAAGTTTGGCGTACAGCTGATTTTGGACTAGTCTCTGGAGCACTGCCCGTACGTGTTGGATGTGTTCCGATAGGGTGTCAGAGTAGATCAGTATGTCATCAATGTAGACTATGACACACTTGTTGAGCATGTCTCGGAACACGTCGTTGATAAGGGCCTGAAAGACAGAGGGACTGTTGGACAGACCGAAGGGCATGACCAAATATTCGTAGTGGCCAGTCGTTGTGGAGAAGGCCGTCTTCCACTCATCCCCTGCCCGGATGCGAACGAGGTTGTAGGCGCACCTCAGGTCGAGCTTGGTAAAGATGCGGGCAGTGCGGAGTTGTTCCAGGGCTGAGGGCACCAAGGGTAGGGGATAACGGTACTTGGTTGTAACTTCGTTGAGGGCTCGGTAATCGATGCAGGGACGTAGGGATCCATCCTTCTTCTTTACAAAGAAGAAGCCCGCAGAGGTGGGTGAGGTGGATGGTCGGATGAACCCCTTGGCGAGTTCCTCGTCGATGTATTGCTGCATACTTAGAGTTTCGGGTTGAGATAGGGGGTATACACGGCCCTTGGGGAGTGTGGCTTCAGGTAGGAGTTCGATGGCACAATCCGTGTCCCGATGAGGTGGTAGCTGGGTGGCCCGGGACTTGCTGAACGCCGATTGGAACTCCCAGTAAACCTCGGGGAGGCCCTGCGGGGGATGGTTTTCAGGTTGGGGAACTGGCACCATGTGATGGTTCCTCTGTGGGGTTTTTAGACACCGCTGGAGACAAGATTGGGACCACTGGGTGATGTCACGATCTCTCCAGGAAATTTGTGGATCGTGGAGTGTGAGCCAGGGGTGGCCAAGAATAATGGCGTGGTGAGGTGATTGGGTGACGTGGAGCTGGATGGTTTCAGTGTGCATGGAGCTGGTGATCAGTGTGATGGCCTCAGTGATGTGGTAGATCCTTCCAGCGCCTAGTGGTCTTCCATCCAGGGCTGCCACCGCCATAGGAGGGTCACATGGAACAAGAGACAAGCGATGGCGATTAGCAAAGTCTTGGTCAATAAAGTTACCGGCCGCCCCTGAGTCAATAAAGGCCTGAGTCTTGATGTGGCGGCCGTGGACTATTAAGCACACATCCAACAACAGAGAGGGTGACAATGAGGTGTGGCTTACCCGAGGGTCGGTAGTTCTTGGGGGACGAGCAGAACATTGTGCTCGGAAGTGACCAGATTGACCACAGTAGAGGCATAAACGATTTCTCCTCCTCCTCTCGCGCTCCTCATCCGAGAGGCGGGAAAATCCCACTTGCATGGGCTCCTCCTGGGTGTGAGCTGAAGACTGGGGTGAGGCAAGAGGGAATCGTGGTTGGCGACTCCTGCGAGAGCGGAGTAGATGATCCAGTTTGATCGCCATCTCCATGAACTCCTCCAAAGTCTTGCTCTCCTCCCGACAAGCGAGCTCAGCCTGCAGGTCCGTGCGAAGCCCTCGGCGGAACATGGCCTTCAGTGGTTTTCCCTCCCAGCCCGCCTGGGCTGCTAGCGTGCGAAAGGTGAGAGCATAATCCGCAGCGGTGGAAAATCCCTGACGAAGTTTCAGTAATTCCTCCTCAGCCTCCTTGCCATCCTCAGCGTGATCGAACACCTCCCGAAACTTGGTGAGAAAGTGCTGATACGAGGGGAAAACCATCTGTTGCCCCTCCCACAAGGCCGTTGCCCAGCTCAAGGCCTTGCCGGTGAGAAGGTTGCAAACAAAGGAAACCTTGCCATCCTCCGTCACCGAGCCTGGCGGCAGGGAGTTGACATAGATGGCACACTGCATGAGAAAGCCCTTGCACTTGCCTGGAGAGCCGTCGTACTTCTCTGGAAGTGCCAGGCGTGGGGCGTGCACTCCCGTGGTGAAGACTGCGGGAGGCGGTACGGTGGGGGCTGAAGTGGAAGGATTCGATGCAGTAGCGCTTTGTGACGCCGCTTGAGTGAGTGACCGCATAGACCGCACCAGCTCCTCAGTCATGGTGGTCAGCCGATCCAATTGTTGGTGATGCACAGTCAACAAAGAGGCTTGCCGAGTCACTTCAGTCACCACTTGATCTAAAGCCGCTGGATCCTGAGTAGGCGAAGTCTTCTGTAACACGGAGTCAGAGACATTCGGATCCATCTGCAAGGCTTTATTTAGAATCGTCAACAGGCCTGAATAATCACCAGAAAACAGGAACAACGTAGGTAATCCGGAAAACAGTTCAGTAAACAGGCAATGGTCGCAATGGCAGGAAGCAGGAATCGTAAACGAGGTACACAGTCCAGAGTCATACACAGGTAATCCAACACAGATATAAACGCTTAGAATTGTGACCATTAGGAACGATAAGACTTCGCGAAGAACAAGAGAAAGTCCGCGCCTTATAAAGGCGATATCTGATGAGAGAATGAGCCACAGCTGTGATGGAAAAGTACTGGGTCCGTGAGGGAAAAGAGTCCGGGCGGAACTAATATTCGGGAGAAGGTTCCCGCTGTGTTCGGTCGGAAAGGGCCACAGAGGCGCTATTGGTGACAGGAATGGCCTAAACAAATGCCTAAGGGAACTTTCGGAGTATAAGAGGGAAACTGTGCTAAATCAAACATAAAATACAGCGAAATGACAGGGAGCAAGAAAATATTACGTGAGTGATTAGGTGCTTTGTTCAATACAGGTGCATTTTTTTGAGAACTCTAATCAGGTAAATAGCAGAAGTTATTAGTTGGTCATTAAAAACGGCCGTGCTTTGTTGAACTATGTGGTTCAAACGATGAGACCATATTCATGAAACAGTCTTTACTAGCTAATTCGTTTCCACAAAAATGCAGCACAAATAAGCAAGCATTTTAACGTTTTCAATACACTAATCTACTATTACTGTTCAATCGCTGGAGTGTTTTTATTTTTTATTTTTTAAATGCCTTTAAAATGTGTAGTTTTGTGAACACGGACGAAGAAACGCCAGCCCCGAAGCTCATCCGTAAACCACATAAACAGCTCATATGCGCTTAATATAGCTCTTTAAAATGATATTCTGTTTACATTGTGTACAGTCGCTGGAGTGTTTTTATTTAAATGCTTTTAAAGAGACCGAGAGCTCGGAGCCTTGACTCTCATGTCAGTAAAACAGAAAACACTGGCTGAAGGCAGCTCTCTCCGTTTTAAATGAAACTGCTTGCAAACTCCTGAAATTAGCTCTTGTTCAAAGGGGTTGACGGAATGAAATCGCTGGAACATTTAAATTTTAAAAGGCCGTATTTATTTTCATTTTCCGCTCCACCCCTTCAGTGGAGTGGAATGGCCTAAACTGGGCATTATTTTTCGTACGTGACCTGTGGTTAGAAGCATTGTTTCTTGTTAGCAAGACATATGGCTTAATAAATTATGTTCTTGGGCATAATTTGCAAGCTAACATGAAGTAAAAGCTATAACCTACGTTTAACCTAAATATAAATGATTTTATTCAGTATTTTTGTGCGTCCTCTATAAAGCAACATTTATGAGTAGTGCGCATGCGCACAAATGCCTAAGGGAACTTTCGGAGTATAAGAGGGAAACTGTGCTAAATCAAACATAAAATACAGCGAAATGACAGGGAGCAAGAAAATATTACGTGAGTGATTAGGTGCTTTGTTCAATACAGGTGCATTTTTTTGAGAACTCTAATCAGGTAAATAGCAGAAGTTATTAGTTGGTCATTAAAAACGGCCGTGCTTTGTTGAACTATGTGGTTCAAACGATGAGACCATATTCATGAAACAGTCTTTACTAGCTAATTCGTTTCCACAAAAATGCAGCACAAATAAGCAAGCATTTTAACGTTTTAAATACACTAATCTACAATTATTGTTCAATCGCTGGAGTGTTTTTTTATTTTTTAAATGCCTTTAAAATATGTAGTTTTGTGAACACGGACGAAGAAACGCCAGCCCCGAAGGTCATCCGTAAACCACATAAACAGCTCATATGCGCTTAATATAGCTCTTTAAAATGATATTCTGTTTACATTGTGTACAGTCGCTGGAGTGTTTTTATTTAAATGCTTTTAAAGAGACCGAGAGCTCGGAGCCTTGACTCTCATGTCAGTAAAACAGAAAACACTGGCTGAAGGCAGCTCTCTCCGTTTTAAATGAAACTGCTTGCAAACTCCTGAAATTAGCTCTTGTTCAAAGGGGTTGACGGAATGAAATCGCTGGAACATTTAAATTTTAAAAGGCCGTATTTATTTTCATTTTCCGCTCCACCCCTTCAGTGGAGTGGAATGGCCTAAACTGGGCATTATTTTTCGTACGTGACCTGTGGTTAGAAGCATTGTTTCTTGTTAGCAAGACATATGGCTTAATAAATTATGTTCTTGGGCATAATTTGCAAGCTAACATGAAGTAAAAGCTATAACCTACGTTTAACCTAAATATAAATGATTTTATTCAGTATTTTTGTGCGTCCTCTATAAAGCAACATTTATGAGTAGTGCGCATGCGCACAAATGCCCAAGGGAACTTTCGGAGTATAAGAGGGAAACTGTGCTAAATCAAACATAAAATACAGCGAAATGACAGGGAGCAAGAAAATATTACGTGAGTGATTAGGTGCTTTGTTCAATACAGGTGCATTTTTTTGAGAACTCTAATCAGGTAAATAGCAGAAGTTATTAGTTGGTCATTAAAAACGGCCGTGCTTTGTTGAACTATGTGGTTCAAACGATGAGACCATATTCATGAAACAGTCTTTACTAGCTAATTCGTTTCCACAAAAATGCAGCACAAATAAGCAAGCATTTTAACGTTTTCAATACACTAATCTACTATTACTGTTCAATCGCTGGAGTGTTTTTATTTTTTATTTTTTAAATGCCTTTAAAATGTGTAGTTTTGTGAACACAGACGAAGAAACGCCAGCCCCGAAGCTCATCCGTAAACCACATAAACAGCTCATATGCGCTTAATATAGCTCTTTAAAATGATATTCTGTTTACATTGTGTACAGTCGCTGGAGTGTTTTTATTTAAATGCTTTTAAAGAGACCGAGAGCTCGGAGCCTTGACTCTCATGTCAGTAAAACAGAAAACACTGGCTGAAGGCAGCTCTCTCCGTTTTAAATGAAACTGCTTGCAAACTCCTGAAATTAGCTCTTGTTCAAAGGGGTTGACGGAATGAAATCGCTGGAACATTTAAATTTTAAAAGGCCGTATTTATTTTCATTTTCCGCTCCACCCCTTCAGTGGAGTGGAATGGCCTAAACTGGGCATTATTTTTCGTACGTGACCTGTGGTTAGAAGCATTGTTTCTTGTTAGCAAGACATATGGCTTAATAAATTATGTTCTTGGGCATAATTTGCAAGCTAACATGAAGTAAAAGCTATAACCTACGTTTAACCTAAATATAAATGATTTTATTCAGTATTTTTGTGCGTCCTCTATAAAGCAACATTTACGAGTAGTGCGCATGCGCACAAATGCCTAAGGGAACATTCGGAGTATAAGAGGGAAACTGTGCTAAATCAAACATAAAATACAGCGAAATGACAGGGAGCAAGAAAATATTACGTGAGTGATTAGGTGCTTTGTTCAATACAGGTGCATTTTTTTGAGAACTCTAATCAGGTAAATAGCAGAAGTTATTAGTTGGTCATTAAAAACGGCCGTGCTTTGTTGAACTATGTGGTTCAAACGATGAGACCATATTCATGAAACAGTCTTTACTAGCTAATTCGTTTCCACAAAAATGCAGCACAAATAAGCAAGCATTTTAACGTTTTCAATACACTAATCTACTATTACTGTTCAATCGCTGGAGTGTTTTTATTTTTTATTTTTTAAATGCCTTTAAAATGTGTAGTTTTGTGAACACGGACGAAGAAACGCCAGCCCCGAAGCTCATCCGTAAACCACATAAACAGCTCATATGCGCTTAATATAGCTCTTTAAAATGATATTCTGTTTACATTGTGTACAGTCGCTGGAGTGTTTTTATTTAAATGCTTTTAAAGAGACCGAGAGCTCGGAGCCTTGACTCTCATGTCAGTAAAACAGAAAACACTGGCTGAAGGCAGCTCTCTCCGTTTTAAATGAAACTGCTTGCAAACTCCTGAAATTAGCTCTTGTTCAAAGGGGTTGACGGAATGAAATCGCTGGAACATTTAAATTTTAAAAGGCCGTATTTATTTTCATTTTCCGCTCCACCCCTTCAGTGGAGTGGAATGGCCTAAACTGGGCATTATTTTTCGTACGTGACCTGTGGTTAGAAGCATTGTTTCTTGTTAGCAAGACATATGGCTTAATAAATTATGTTCTTGGGCATAATTTGCAAGCTAACATGAAGTAAAAGCTATAACCTACGTTTAACCTAAATATAAATGATTTTATTCAGTATTTTTGTGCGTCCTCTATAAAGCAACATTTATGAGTAGTGCGCATGCGCACAAATGCCTAAGGGAACTTTCGGAGTATAAGAGGGAAACTGTGCTAAATCAAACATAAAATACAGCGAAATGACAGGGAGCAAGAAAATATTACGTGAGTGATTAGGTGCTTTGTTCAATACAGGTGCATTTTTTTGAGAACTCTAATCAGGTAAATAGCAGAAGTTATTAGTTGGTCATTAAAAACGGCCGTGCTTTGTTGAACTATGTGGTTCAAACGATGAGACCATATTCATGAAACAGTCTTTACTAGCTAATTCGTTTCCACAAAAATGCAGCACAAATAAGCAAGCATTTTAACGTTTTCAATACACTAATCTACTATTACTGTTCAATCGCTGGAGTGTTTTTATTTTTTATTTTTTAAATGCCTTTAAAATGTGTAGTTTTGTGAACACGGACGAAGAAACGCCAGCCCCGAAGCTCATCCGTAAACCATATAAAGCAGCTCATATGCGCTTAATATAGCTCTTTAAAATGATATTATGTTTACATTGCGTACAGTCGCTGGAGTGTTTTTATTTAAATGCTTTTAAAAGAGGCTCAGTGATGTAGTTCGCAGACCGAGAGCTCGGAGCCTTGACTCTCATGTCAGTACAACAGAAAACACTGGCTGAAGGCAGCTCTCTCCGTTTTAAATGAAACTGCTTGCAAACTCCTGAAATTAGCTCTTGTTCAAAGGGGTTGACGGAATGAAATCGCTGGAACATTTAAATTTTAAAAGGCCGTATTTATTTTCATTTTCCGCTAAACCCCTTCAGTGGAGTGGAATGGCCTAAACTGGGCATTATTTTTCGTACGTGACCTGTGGTTAGAAGCATTGTTTCTTGTTAGCAAGACATATGGCTTAATAAATTATGTTCTTGGGCATAATTTGCAAGCTAACATGCAGTAAAAGCTATAACCTACGTTTAACCTAAATATAAATGATTTTATTCAGTATTTTTGTGCGTCCTCTATAAAGCACCATTTATGAGTAGTGCGCATGCGATCAAATGCCTAAGGGAACTTTCGGAGTATAAGAGGGAAACTGTGCTAAATCAAACATAAAATACAGCGAAATGACAGGGAGCAAGAAAATATTACGTGAGTGATTAGGTGCTTTGTTCAATACAGGTGCATTTTTTTGAGAGCTCTAATCAGTTAAATAGCATAAGTTATTGGTGAGGTTAACAACAGCCGTACTTTGTTGAACTAACGTGGTTCAAACGATGAGACCATATGAAACAGTCTTTACTAGCTTATTCGTTTCCACAAAAATGCTGCACAAATAAGCAAGCATTTTAACGTTTTAAAAACACTAATCTACAATTATTGTTCAATCGCTGGAGTGTTTTATTTTTTATTATTTTTAATGCCTTTAAAATATGTAGTTTTGTGAACACGGACGAAGAAACGCCAGCCCCGAAGCTCATCCGTAAACCACATAAACAGCTCATATGCGCTTAATATAGCTCTTTAAAATGATATTCTGTTTACATTGTGTACAGTCGCTGGAGTGTTTTTATTTAAATGCTTTTAAAGAGGCTCAGTGGTGTAGTTCGCAGACCGAGAGCTCGGAGCCTTGACTCTCATGTCAGTAAAACAGAAAACACTGGCTGAAGGCAGCTCTCTCCGTTTTAAATGAAACTGCTTGCAAACTCCTGAAATTAGCTCTTGTTCAAAGGGGTTGACGGAATGAAATCGCTGGAACATTTAAATTTTAAAAGGCCGTATTTATTTTCATTTTCCGCTCCACCCCTTCAGTGGAGTGGAATGGCCTAAACTGGGCATTATTTTTCGTACGTGACCTGTGGTTAGAAGCATTGTTTCTTGTTAGCAAGACATATGGCTTAATAAATTATGTTCTTGGGCATAATTTGCAAGCTAACATGAAGTAAAAGCTATAACCTACGTTTAACCTAAATATAAATGATTTTATTCAGTATTTTTGTGCGTCCTCTATAAAGCAACATTTATGAGTAGTGCGCATGCGCACAAATGCCCAAGGGAACTTTCGGAGTATAAGAGGGAAACTGTGCTAAATCAAACATAAAATACAGCGAAATGACAGGGAGCAAGAAAATATTACGTGAGTGATTAGGTGCTTTGTTCAATACAGGTGCATTTTTTTGAGAACTCTAATCAGGTAAATAGCAGAAGTTATTAGTTGGTCATTAAAAACGGCCGTGCTTTGTTGAACTATGTGGTTCAAACGATGAGACCATATTCATGAAACAGTCTTTACTAGCTAATTCGTTTCCACAAAAATGCAGCACAAATAAGCAAGCATTTTAACGTTTTCAATACACTAATCTACTATTACTGTTCAATCGCTGGAGTGTTTTTATTTTTTATTTTTTAAATGCCTTTAAAATGTGTAGTTTTGTGAACACGGACGAAGAAACGCCAGCCCCGAAGCTCATCCGTAAACCACATAAACAGCTCATATGCGCTTAATATAGCTCTTTAAAATGATATTCTGTTTACATTGTGTACAGTCGCTGGAGTGTTTTTATTTAAATGCTTTTAAAGAGACCGAGAGCTCGGAGCCTTGACTCTCATGTCAGTAAAACAGAAAACACTGGCTGAAGGCAGCTCTCTCCGTTTTAAATGAAACTGCTTGCAAACTCCTGAAATTAGCTCTTGTTCAAAGGGGTTGACGGAATGAAATCGCTGGAACATTTAAATTTTAAAAGGCCGTATTTATTTTCATTTTCCGCTCCACCCCTTCAGTGGAGTGGAATGGCCTAAACTGGGCATTATTTTTCGTACGTGACCTGTGGTTAGAAGCATTGTTTCTTGTTAGCAAGACATATGGCTTAATAAATTATGTTCTTGGGCATAATTTGCAAGCTAACATGAAGTAAAAGCTATAACCTACGTTTAACCTAAATATAAATGATTTTATTCAGTATTTTTGTGCGTCCTCTATAAAGCAACATTTATGAGTAGTGCGCATGCGCACAAATGCCTAAGGGAACTTTCGGAGTATAAGAGGGAAACTGTGCTAAATCAAACATAAAATACAGCGAAATGACAGGGAGCAAGAAAATATTACGTGAGTGATTAGGTGCTTTGTTCAATACAGGTGCATTTTTTTGAGAACTCTAATCAGGTAAATAGCAGAAGTTATTAGTTGGTCATTAAAAACGGCCGTGCTTTGTTGAACTATGTGGTTCAAACGATGAGACCATATTCATGAAACAGTCTTTACTAGCTAATTCGTTTCCACAAAAATGCAGCACAAATAAGCAAGCATTTTAACGTTTTCAATACACTAATCTACTATTACTGTTCAATCGCTGGAGTGTTTTTATTTTTTATTTTTTAAATGCCTTTAAAATGTGTAGTTTTGTGAACACGGACGAAGAAACGCCAGCCCCGAAGCTCATCCGTAAACCATATAAAGCAGCTCATATGCGCTTAATATAGCTCTTTAAAATGATATTATGTTTACATTGCGTACAGTCGCTGGAGTGTTTTTATTTAAATGCTTTTAAAAGAGGCTCAGTGATGTAGTTCGCAGACCGAGAGCTCGGAGCCTTGACTCTCATGTCAGTACAACAGAAAACACTGGCTGAAGGCAGCTCTCTCCGTTTTAAATGAAACTGCTTGCAAACTCCTGAAATTAGCTCTTGTTCAAAGGGGTTGACGGAATGAAATCGCTGGAACATTTAAATTTTAAAAGGCCGTATTTATTTTCATTTTCCGCTAAACCCCTTCAGTGGAGTGGAATGGCCTAAACTGGGCATTATTTTTCGTACGTGACCTGTGGTTAGAAGCATTGTTTCTTGTTAGCAAGACATATGGCTTAATAAATTATGTTCTTGGGCATAATTTGCAAGCTAACATGCAGTAAAAGCTATAACCTACGTTTAACCTAAATATAAATGATTTTATTCAGTATTTTTGTGCGTCCTCTATAAAGCACCATTTATGAGTAGTGCGCATGCGATCAAATGCCTAAGGGAACTTTCGGAGTATAAGAGGGAAACTGTGCTAAATCAAACATAAAATACAGCGAAATGACAGGGAGCAAGAAAATATTACGTGAGTGATTAGGTGCTTTGTTCAATACAGGTGCATTTTTTTGAGAGCTCTAATCAGTTAAATAGCATAAGTTATTGGTGAGGTTAACAACAGCCGTACTTTGTTGAACTAACGTGGTTCAAACGATGAGACCATATGAAACAGTCTTTACTAGCTTATTCGTTTCCACAAAAATGCTGCACAAATAAGCAAGCATTTTAACGTTTTAAAAACACTAATCTACAATTATTGTTCAATCGCTGGAGTGTTTTATTTTTTATTATTTTTAATGCCTTTAAAATATGTAGTTTTGTGAACACGGACGAAGAAACGCCAGCCCCGAAGCTCATCCGTAAACCACATAAACAGCTCATATGCGCTTAATATAGCTCTTTAAAATGATATTCTGTTTACATTGTGTACAGTCGCTGGAGTGTTTTTATTTAAATGCTTTTAAAGAGGCTCAGTGGTGTAGTTCGCAGACCGAGAGCTCGGAGCCTTGACTCTCATGTCAGTAAAACAGAAAACACTGGCTGAAGACAGCTCTCTCCGTTTTAAATGAAACTGCTTGCAAACTCCTGAAATTAGCTCTTGTTCAAAGGGGTTGACGGAATGAAATCGCTGGAACATTTAAATTTTAAAAGGCCGTATTTATTTTCATTTTCCGCTCCACCCCTTCAGTGGAGTGGAATGGCCTAAACTGGGCATTATTTTTCGTACGTGACCTGTGGTTAGAAGCATTGTTTCTTGTTAGCAAGACATATGGCTTAATAAATTATGTTCTTGGGCATAATTTGCAAGCTAACATGAAGTAAAAGCTATAACCTACGTTTAACCTAAATATAAATGATTTTATTCAGTATTTTTGTGCGTCCTCTATAAAGCAACATTTATGAGTAGTGCGCATGCGCACAAATGCCTAAGGGAACTTTCGGAGTATAAGAGGGAAACTGTGCTAAATCAAACATAAAATACAGCGAAATGACAGGGAGCAAGAAAATATTACGTGAGTGATTAGGTGCTTTGTTCAATACAGGTGCATTTTTTTGAGAACTCTAATCAGGTAAATAGCAGAAGTTATTAGTTGGTCATTAAAAACGGCCGTGCTTTGTTGAACTATGTGGTTCAAACGATGAGACCATATTCATGAAACAGTCTTTACTAGCTAATTCGTTTCCACAAAAATGCAGCACAAATAAGCAAGCATTTTAACGTTTTCAATACACTAATCTACTATTACTGTTCAATCGCTGGAGTGTTTTTATTTTTTATTTTTTAAATGCCTTTAAAATGTGTAGTTTTGTGAACACGGACGAAGAAACGCCAGCCCCGAAGCTCATCCGTAAACCACATAAACAGCTCATATGCGCTTAATATAGCTCTTTAAAATGATATTCTGTTTACATTGTGTACAGTCGCTGGAGTGTTTTTATTTAAATGCTTTTAAACCCTGCTGAAAAAACCAGCATATGCTGGTTTTTTCAGCAGGGAAGAGACCGAGAGCTCGGAGCCTTGACTCTCATGTCAGTAAAACAGAAAACACTGGCTGAAGGCAGCTCTCTCCGTTTTAAATGAAACTGCTTGCAAACTCCTGAAATTAGCTCTTGTTCAAAGGGGTTGACGGAATGAAATCGCTGGAACATTTAAATTTTAAAAGGCCGTATTTATTTTCATTTTCCGCTCCACCCCTTCAGTGGAGTGGAATGGCCTAAACTGGGCATTATTTTTCGTACGTGACCTGTGGTTAGAAGCATTGTTTCTTGTTAGCAAGACATATGGCTTAATAAATTATGTTCTTGGGCATAATTTGCAAGCTAACATGAAGTAAAAGCTATAACCTACGTTTAACCTAAATATAAATGATTTTATTCAGTATTTTTGTGCGTCCTCTATAAAGCAACATTTATGAGTAGTGCGCATGCGCACAAATGCCTAAGGGAACTTTCGGAGTATAAGAGGGAAACTGTGCTAAATCAAACATAAAATACAGCGAAATGACAGGGAGCAAGAAAATATTACGTGAGTGATTAGGTGCTTTGTTCAATACAGGTGCATTTTTTTGAGAACTCTAATCAGGTAAATAGCAGAAGTTATTAGTTGGTCATTAAAAACGGCCGTGCTTTGTTGAACTATGTGGTTCAAACGATGAGACCATATTCATGAAACAGTCTTTACTAGCTAATTCGTTTCCACAAAAATGCAGCACAAATAAGCAAGCATTTTAACGTTTTCAATACACTAATCTACTATTACTGTTCAATCGCTGGAGTGTTTTTATTTTTTATTTTTTAAATGCCTTTAAAATGTGTAGTTTTGTGAACACGGACGAAGAAACGCCAGCCCCGAAGCTCATCCGTAAACCACATAAACAGCTCATATGCGCTTAATATAGCTCTTTAAAATGATATTCTGTTTACATTGTGTACAGTCGCTGGAGTGTTTTTATTTAAATGCTTTTAAAGAGACCGAGAGCTCGGAGCCTTGACTCTCATGTCAGTAAAACAGAAAACACTGGCTGAAGGCAGCTCTCTCCGTTTTAAATGAAACTGCTTGCAAACTCCTGAAATTAGCTCTTGTTCAAAGGGGTTGACGGAATGAAATCGCTGGAACATTTAAATTTTAAAAGGCCGTATTTATTTTCATTTTCCGCTCCACCCCTTCAGTGGAGTGGAATGGCCTAAACTGGGCATTATTTTTCGTACGTGACCTGTGGTTAGAAGCATTGTTTCTTGTTAGCAAGACATATGGCTTAATAAATTATGTTCTTGGGCATAATTTGCAAGCTAACATGAAGTAAAAGCTATAACCTACGTTTAACCTAAATATAAATGATTTTATTCAGTATTTTTGTGCGTCCTCTATAAAGCAACATTTATGAGTAGTGCGCATGCGCACAAATGCCTAAGGGAACTTTCGGAGTATAAGAGGGAAACTGTGCTAAATCAAACATAAAATACAGCGAAATGACAGGGAGCAAGAAAATATTACGTGAGTGATTAGGTGCTTTGTTCAATACAGGTGCATTTTTTTGAGAACTCTAATCAGGTAAATAGCAGAAGTTATTAGTTGGTCATTAAAAACGGCCGTGCTTTGTTGAACTATGTGGTTCAAACGATGAGACCATATTCATGAAACAGTCTTTACTAGCTAATTCGTTTCCACAAAAATGCAGCACAAATAAGCAAGCATTTTAACGTTTTAAATACACTAATCTACAATTATTGTTCAATCGCTGGAGTGTTTTTTTATTTTTTAAATGCCTTTAAAATATGTAGTTTTGTGAACACGGACGAAGAAACGCCAGCCCCGAAGGTCATCCGTAAACCACATAAACAGCTCATATGCGCTTAATATAGCTCTTTAAAATGATATTCTGTTTACATTGTGTACAGTCGCTGGAGTGTTTTTATTTAAATGCTTTTAAAGAGACCGAGAGCTCGGAGCCTTGACTCTCATGTCAGTAAAACAGAAAACACTGGCTGAAGGCAGCTCTCTCCGTTTTAAATGAAACTGCTTGCAAACTCCTGAAATTAGCTCTTGTTCAAAGGGGTTGACGGAATGAAATCGCTGGAACATTTAAATTTTAAAAGGCCGTATTTATTTTCATTTTCCGCTCCACCCCTTCAGTGGAGTGGAATGGCCTAAACTGGGCATTATTTTTCGTACGTGACCTGTGGTTAGAAGCATTGTTTCTTGTTAGCAAGACATATGGCTTAATAAATTATGTTCTTGGGCATAATTTGCAAGCTAACATGAAGTAAAAGCTATAACCTACGTTTAACCTAAATATAAATGATTTTATTCAGTATTTTTGTGCGTCCTCTATAAAGCAACATTTATGAGTAGTGCGCATGCGCACAAATGCCTAAGGGAACTTTCGGAGTATAAGAGGGAAACTGTGCTAAATCAAACATAAAATACAGCGAAATGACAGGGAGCAAGAAAATATTACGTGAGTGATTAGGTGCTTTGTTCAATACAGGTGCATTTTTTTGAGAACTCTAATCAGGTAAATAGCAGAAGTTATTAGTTGGTCATTAAAAACGGCCGTGCTTTGTTGAACTATGTGGTTCAAACGATGAGACCATATTCATGAAACAGTCTTTACTAGCTAATTCGTTTCCACAAAAATGCAGCACAAATAAGCAAGCATTTTAACGTTTTCAATACACTAATCTACTATTACTGTTCAATCGCTGGAGTGTTTTTATTTTTTATTTTTTAAATGCCTTTAAAATGTGTAGTTTTGTGAACACAGACGAAGAAACGCCAGCCCCGAAGCTCATCCGTAAACCACATAAACAGCTCATATGCGCTTAATATAGCTCTTTAAAATGATATTCTGTTTACATTGTGTACAGTCGCTGGAGTGTTTTTATTTAAATGCTTTTAAAGAGACCGAGAGCTCGGAGCCTTGACTCTCATGTCAGTAAAACAGAAAACACTGGCTGAAGGCAGCTCTCTCCGTTTTAAATGAAACTGCTTGCAAACTCCTGAAATTAGCTCTTGTTCAAAGGGGTTGACGGAATGAAATCGCTGGAACATTTAAATTTTAAAAGGCCGTATTTATTTTCATTTTCCGCTCCACCCCTTCAGTGGAGTGGAATGGCCTAAACTGGGCATTATTTTTCGTACGTGACCTGTGGTTAGAAGCATTGTTTCTTGTTAGCAAGACATATGGCTTAATAAATTATGTTCTTGGGCATAATTTGCAAGCTAACATGAAGTAAAAGCTATAACCTACGTTTAACCTAAATATAAATGATTTTATTCAGTATTTTTGTGCGTCCTCTATAAAGCAACATTTATGAGTAGTGCGCATGCGCACAAATGCCTAAGGGAACTTTCGGAGTATAAGAGGGAAACTGTGCTAAATCAAACATAAAATACAGCGAAATGACAGGGAGCAAGAAAATATTACGTGAGTGATTAGGTGCTTTGTTCAATACAGGTGCATTTTTTTGAGAACTCTAATCAGGTAAATAGCAGAAGTTATTAGTTGGTCATTAAAAACGGCCGTGCTTTGTTGAACTATGTGGTTCAAACGATGAGACCATATTCATGAAACAGTCTTTACTAGCTAATTCGTTTCCACAAAAATGCAGCACAAATAAGCAAGCATTTTAACGTTTTCAATACACTAATCTACTATTACTGTTCAATCGCTGGAGTGTTTTTATTTTTTATTTTTTAAATGCCTTTAAAATGTGTAGTTTTGTGAACACGGACGAAGAAACGCCAGCCCCGAAGCTCATCCGTAAACCACATAAACAGCTCATATGGGCTTAATATAGCTCTTTAAAATGATATTCTGTTTACATTGTGTACAGTCGCTGGAGTGTTTTTATTTAAATGCTTTTAAAGAGACCGAGAGCTCGGAGCCTTGACTCTCATGTCAGTAAAACAGAAAACACTGGCTGAAGGCAGCTCTCTCCGTTTTAAATGAAACTGCTTGCAAACTCCTGAAATTAGCTCTTGTTCAAAGGGGTTGACGGAATGAAATCGCTGGAACATTTAAATTTTAAAAGGCCGTATTTATTTTCATTTTCCGCTCCACCCCTTCAGTGGAGTGGAATGGCCTAAACTGGGCATTATTTTTCGTACGTGACCTGTGGTTAGAAGCATTGTTTCTTGTTAGCAAGACATATGGCTTAATAAATTATGTTCTTGGGCATAATTTGCAAGCTAACATGAAGTAAAAGCTATAACCTACGTTTAACCTAAATATAAATGATTTTATTCAGTATTTTTGTGCGTCCTCTATAAAGCAACATTTATGAGTAGTGCGCATGCGCACAAATGCCTAAGGGAACTTTCGGAGTATAAGAGGGAAACTGTGCTAAATCAAACATAAAATACAGCGAAATGACAGGGAGCAAGAAAATATTACGTGAGTGATTAGGTGCTTTGTTCAATACAGGTGCATTTTTTTGAGAACTCTAATCAGGTAAATAGCAGAAGTTATTAGTTGGTCATTAAAAACGGCCGTGCTTTGTTGAACTATGTGGTTCAAACGATGAGACCATATTCATGAAACAGTCTTTACTAGCTAATTCGTTTCCACAAAAATGCAGCACAAATAAGCAAGCATTTTAACGTTTTCAATACACTAATCTACTATTACTGTTCAATCGCTGGAGTGTTTTTATTTTTTATTTTTTAAATGCCTTTAAAATGTGTAGTTTTGTGAACACGGACGAAGAAACGCCAGCCCCGAAGCTCATCCGTAAACCACATAAACAGCTCATATGCGCTTAATATAGCTCTTTAAAATGATATTCTGTTTACATTGTGTACAGTCGCTGGAGTGTTTTTATTTAAATGCTTTTAAAGAGACCGAGAGCTCGGAGCCTTGACTCTCATGTCAGTAAAACAGAAAACACTGGCTGAAGGCAGCTCTCTCCGTTTTAAATGAAACTGCTTGCAAACTCCTGAAATTAGCTCTTGTTCAAAGGGGTTGACGGAATGAAATCGCTGGAACATTTAAATTTTAAAAGGCCGTATTTATTTTCATTTTCCGCTCCACCCCTTCAGTGGAGTGGAATGGCCTAAACTGGGCATTATTTTTCGTACGTGACCTGTGGTTAGAAGCATTGTTTCTTGTTAGCAAGACATATGGCTTAATAAATTATGTTCTTGGGCATAATTTGCAAGCTAACATGAAGTAAAAGCTATAACCTACGTTTAACCTAAATATAAATGATTTTATTCAGTATTTTTGTGCGTCCTCTATAAAGCAACATTTATGAGTAGTGCGCATGCGCACAAATGCCTAAGGGAACTTTCGGAGTATAAGAGGGAAACTGTGCTAAATCAAACATAAAATACAGCGAAATGACAGGGAGCAAGAAAATATTACGTGAGTGATTAGGTGCTTTGTTCAATACAGGTGCATTTTTTTGAGAACTCTAATCAGGTAAATAGCAGAAGTTATTAGTTGGTCATTAAAAACGGCCGTGCTTTGTTGAACTATGTGGTTCAAACGATGAGACCATATTCATGAAACAGTCTTTACTAGCTAATTCGTTTCCACAAAAATGCAGCACAAATAAGCAAGCATTTTAACGTTTTAAATACACTAATCTACAATTATTGTTCAATCGCTGGAGTGTTTTTTTATTTTTTAAATGCCTTTAAAATATGTAGTTTTGTGAACACGGACGAAGAAACGCCAGCCCCGAAGGTCATCCGTAAACCACATAAACAGCTCATATGCGCTTAATATAGCTCTTTAAAATGATATTCTGTTTACATTGTGTACAGTCGCTGGAGTGTTTTTATTTAAATGCTTTTAAAGAGACCGAGAGCTCGGAGCCTTGACTCTCATGTCAGTAAAACAGAAAACACTGGCTGAAGGCAGCTCTCTCCGTTTTAAATGAAACTGCTTGCAAACTCCTGAAATTAGCTCTTGTTCAAAGGGGTTGACGGAATGAAATCGCTGGAACATTTAAATTTTAAAAGGCCGTATTTATTTTCATTTTCCGCTCCACCCCTTCAGTGGAGTGGAATGGCCTAAACTGGGCATTATTTTTCGTACGTGACCTGTGGTTAGAAGCATTGTTTCTTGTTAGCAAGACATATGGCTTAATAAATTATGTTCTTGGGCATAATTTGCAAGCTAACATGAAGTAAAAGCTATAACCTACGTTTAACCTAAATATAAATGATTTTATTCAGTATTTTTGTGCGTCCTCTATAAAGCAACATTTATGAGTAGTGCGCATGCGCACAAATGCCTAAGGGAACTTTCGGAGTATAAGAGGGAAACTGTGCTAAATCAAACATAAAATACAGCGAAATGACAGGGAGCAAGAAAATATTACGTGAGTGATTAGGTGCTTTGTTCAATACAGGTGCATTTTTTTGAGAACTCTAATCAGGTAAATAGCAGAAGTTATTAGTTGGTCATTAAAAACGGCCGTGCTTTGTTGAACTATGTGGTTCAAACGATGAGACCATATTCATGAAACAGTCTTTACTAGCTAATTCGTTTCCACAAAAATGCAGCACAAATAAGCAAGCATTTTAACGTTTTCAATACACTAATCTACTATTACTGTTCAATCGCTGGAGTGTTTTTATTTTTTATTTTTTAAATGCCTTTAAAATGTGTAGTTTTGTGAACACAGACGAAGAAACGCCAGCCCCGAAGCTCATCCGTAAACCACATAAACAGCTCATATGCGCTTAATATAGCTCTTTAAAATGATATTCTGTTTACATTGTGTACAGTCGCTGGAGTGTTTTTATTTAAATGCTTTTAAAGAGACCGAGAGCTCGGAGCCTTGACTCTCATGTCAGTAAAACAGAAAACACTGGCTGAAGGCAGCTCTCTCCGTTTTAAATGAAACTGCTTGCAAACTCCTGAAATTAGCTCTTGTTCAAAGGGGTTGACGGAATGAAATCGCTGGAACATTTAAATTTTAAAAGGCCGTATTTATTTTCATTTTCCGCTCCACCCCTTCAGTGGAGTGGAATGGCCTAAACTGGGCATTATTTTTCGTACGTGACCTGTGGTTAGAAGCATTGTTTCTTGTTAGCAAGACATATGGCTTAATAAATTATGTTCTTGGGCATAATTTGCAAGCTAACATGAAGTAAAAGCTATAACCTACGTTTAACCTAAATATAAATGATTTTATTCAGTATTTTTGTGCGTCCTCTATAAAGCAACATTTATGAGTAGTGCGCATGCGCACAAATGCCTAAGGGAACTTTCGGAGTATAAGAGGGAAACTGTGCTAAATCAAACATAAAATACAGCGAAATGACAGGGAGCAAGAAAATATTACGTGAGTGATTAGGTGCTTTGTTCAATACAGGTGCATTTTTTTGAGAACTCTAATCAGGTAAATAGCAGAAGTTATTAGTTGGTCATTAAAAACGGCCGTGCTTTGTTGAACTATGTGGTTCAAACGATGAGACCATATTCATGAAACAGTCTTTACTAGCTAATTCGTTTCCACAAAAATGCAGCACAAATAAGCAAGCATTTTAACGTTTTCAATACACTAATCTACTATTACTGTTCAATCGCTGGAGTGTTTTTATTTTTTATTTTTTAAATGCCTTTAAAATGTGTAGTTTTGTGAACACGGACGAAGAAACGCCAGCCCCGAAGCTCATCCGTAAACCACATAAACAGCTCATATGGGCTTAATATAGCTCTTTAAAATGATATTCTGTTTACATTGTGTACAGTCGCTGGAGTGTTTTTATTTAAATGCTTTTAAAGAGACCGAGAGCTCGGAGCCTTGACTCTCATGTCAGTAAAACAGAAAACACTGGCTGAAGGCAGCTCTCTCCGTTTTAAATGAAACTGCTTGCAAACTCCTGAAATTAGCTCTTGTTCAAAGGGGTTGACGGAATGAAATCGCTGGAACATTTAAATTTTAAAAGGCCGTATTTATTTTCATTTTCCGCTCCACCCCTTCAGTGGAGTGGAATGGCCTAAACTGGGCATTATTTTTCGTACGTGACCTGTGGTTAGAAGCATTGTTTCTTGTTAGCAAGACATATGGCTTAATAAATTATGTTCTTGGGCATAATTTGCAAGCTAACATGAAGTAAAAGCTATAACCTACGTTTAACCTAAATATAAATGATTTTATTCAGTATTTTTGTGCGTCCTCTATAAAGCAACATTTATGAGTAGTGCGCATGCGCACAAATGCCTAAGGGAACTTTCGGAGTATAAGAGGGAAACTGTGCTAAATCAAACATAAAATACAGCGAAATGACAGGGAGCAAGAAAATATTACGTGAGTGATTAGGTGCTTTGTTCAATACAGGTGCATTTTTTTGAGAACTCTAATCAGGTAAATAGCAGAAGTTATTAGTTGGTCATTAAAAACGGCCGTGCTTTGTTGAACTATGTGGTTCAAACGATGAGACCATATTCATGAAACAGTCTTTACTAGCTAATTCGTTTCCACAAAAATGCAGCACAAATAAGCAAGCATTTTAACGTTTTCAATACACTAATCTACTATTACTGTTCAATCGCTGGAGTGTTTTTATTTTTTATTTTTTAAATGCCTTTAAAATGTGTAGTTTTGTGAACACGGACGAAGAAACGCCAGCCCCGAAGCTCATCCGTAAACCACATAAACAGCTCATATGCGCTTAATATAGCTCTTTAAAATGATATTCTGTTTACATTGTGTACAGTCGCTGGAGTGTTTTTATTTAAATGCTTTTAAAGAGACCGAGAGCTCGGAGCCTTGACTCTCATGTCAGTAAAACAGAAAACACTGGCTGAAGGCAGCTCTCTCCGTTTTAAATGAAACTGCTTGCAAACTCCTGAAATTAGCTCTTGTTCAAAGGGGTTGACGGAATGAAATCGCTGGAACATTTAAATTTTAAAAGGCCGTATTTATTTTCATTTTCCGCTCCACCCCTTCAGTGGAGTGGAATGGCCTAAACTGGGCATTATTTTTCGTACGTGACCTGTGGTTAGAAGCATTGTTTCTTGTTAGCAAGACATATGGCTTAATAAATTATGTTCTTGGGCATAATTTGCAAGCTAACATGAAGTAAAAGCTATAACCTACGTTTAACCTAAATATAAATGATTTTATTCAGTATTTTTGTGCGTCCTCTATAAAGCAACATTTATGAGTAGTGCGCATGCGCACAAATGCCTAAGGGAACTTTCGGAGTATAAGAGGGAAACTGTGCTAAATCAAACATAAAATACAGCGAAATGACAGGGAGCAAGAAAATATTACGTGAGTGATTAGGTGCTTTGTTCAATACAGGTGCATTTTTTTGAGAACTCTAATCAGGTAAATAGCAGAAGTTATTAGTTGGTCATTAAAAACGGCCGTGCTTTGTTGAACTATGTGGTTCAAACGATGAGACCATATTCATGAAACAGTCTTTACTAGCTAATTCGTTTCCACAAAAATGCAGCACAAATAAGCAAGCATTTTAACGTTTTCAATACACTAATCTACTATTACTGTTCAATCGCTGGAGTGTTTTTATTTTTTATTTTTTAAATGCCTTTAAAATGTGTAGTTTTGTGAACACGGACGAAGAAACGCCAGCCCCGAAGCTCATCCGTAAACCATATAAAGCAGCTCATATGCGCTTAATATAGCTCTTTAAAATGATATTATGTTTACATTGCGTACAGTCGCTGGAGTGTTTTTATTTAAATGCTTTTAAAAGAGGCTCAGTGATGTAGTTCGCAGACCGAGAGCTCGGAGCCTTGACTCTCATGTCAGTACAACAGAAAACACTGGCTGAAGGCAGCTCTCTCCGTTTTAAATGAAACTGCTTGCAAACTCCTGAAATTAGCTCTTGTTCAAAGGGGTTGACGGAATGAAATCGCTGGAACATTTAAATTTTAAAAGGCCGTATTTATTTTCATTTTCCGCTAAACCCCTTCAGTGGAGTGGAATGGCCTAAACTGGGCATTATTTTTCGTACGTGACCTGTGGTTAGAAGCATTGTTTCTTGTTAGCAAGACATATGGCTTAATAAATTATGTTCTTGGGCATAATTTGCAAGCTAACATGCAGTAAAAGCTATAACCTACGTTTAACCTAAATATAAATGATTTTATTCAGTATTTTTGTGCGTCCTCTATAAAGCACCATTTATGAGTAGTGCGCATGCGATCAAATGCCTAAGGGAACTTTCGGAGTATAAGAGGGAAACTGTGCTAAATCAAACATAAAATACAGCGAAATGACAGGGAGCAAGAAAATATTACGTGAGTGATTAGGTGCTTTGTTCAATACAGGTGCATTTTTTTGAGAGCTCTAATCAGTTAAATAGCATAAGTTATTGGTGAGGTTAACAACAGCCGTACTTTGTTGAACTAACGTGGTTCAAACGATGAGACCATATGAAACAGTCTTTACTAGCTTATTCGTTTCCACAAAAATGCTGCACAAATAAGCAAGCATTTTAACGTTTTAAAAACACTAATCTACAATTATTGTTCAATCGCTGGAGTGTTTTATTTTTTATTATTTTTAATGCCTTTAAAATATGTAGTTTTGTGAACACGGACGAAGAAACGCCAGCCCCGAAGCTCATCCGTAAACCACATAAACAGCTCATATGCGCTTAATATAGCTCTTTAAAATGATATTCTGTTTACATTGTGTACAGTCGCTGGAGTGTTTTTATTTAAATGCTTTTAAAGAGGCTCAGTGGTGTAGTTCGCAGACCGAGAGCTCGGAGCCTTGACTCTCATGTCAGTAAAACAGAAAACACTGGCTGAAGACAGCTCTCTCCGTTTTAAATGAAACTGCTTGCAAACTCCTGAAATTAGCTCTTGTTCAAAGGGGTTGACGGAATGAAATCGCTGGAACATTTAAATTTTAAAAGGCCGTATTTATTTTCATTTTCCGCTCCACCCCTTCAGTGGAGTGGAATGGCCTAAACTGGGCATTATTTTTCGTACGTGACCTGTGGTTAGAAGCATTGTTTCTTGTTAGCAAGACATATGGCTTAATAAATTATGTTCTTGGGCATAATTTGCAAGCTAACATGAAGTAAAAGCTATAACCTACGTTTAACCTAAATATAAATGATTTTATTCAGTATTTTTGTGCGTCCTCTATAAAGCAACATTTATGAGTAGTGCGCATGCGCACAAATGCCTAAGGGAACTTTCGGAGTATAAGAGGGAAACTGTGCTAAATCAAACATAAAATACAGCGAAATGACAGGGAGCAAGAAAATATTACGTGAGTGATTAGGTGCTTTGTTCAATACAGGTGCATTTTTTTGAGAACTCTAATCAGGTAAATAGCAGAAGTTATTAGTTGGTCATTAAAAACGGCCGTGCTTTGTTGAACTATGTGGTTCAAACGATGAGACCATATTCATGAAACAGTCTTTACTAGCTAATTCGTTTCCACAAAAATGCAGCACAAATAAGCAAGCATTTTAACGTTTTCAATACACTAATCTACTATTACTGTTCAATCGCTGGAGTGTTTTTATTTTTTATTTTTTAAATGCCTTTAAAATGTGTAGTTTTGTGAACACGGACGAAGAAACGCCAGCCCCGAAGCTCATCCGTAAACCACATAAACAGCTCATATGCGCTTAATATAGCTCTTTAAAATGATATTCTGTTTACATTGTGTACAGTCGCTGGAGTGTTTTTATTTAAATGCTTTTAAACCCTGCTGAAAAAACCAGCATTTGCTGGTTAGGTATGTTTTGGTGCTGGGATGCTGGTTTTAGCTGGTTTATGCTGGTCCTTTGCTGGTTTATGCTGGTCCCTTGCTGGTTTATGCTGGTCCTTAGCTGGTTAATGCTGGTCCTTTGCTGGTTTATGCTGGTTATGTTGCTGGTCAAGGACCAGCATAAACCAGCAAAGGACCAGCATTAACCAGCAACATGACCAGCATAAACCAGCAAAAACCAGCAAGGGACCAGCATAAACCAGCAAAGTACCAGCATAAACCAGCTAAAACCAGCATCCCAGCACCAAAACATACCTAACCAGCATATGCTGGTTTTTTCAGCAGGGAAGAGACCGAGAGCTCGGAGCCTTGACTCTCATGTCAGTAAAACAGAAAACACTGGCTGAAGGCAGCTCTCTCCGTTTTAAATGAAACTGCTTGCAAACTCCTGAAATTAGCTCTTGTTCAAAGGGGTTGACGGAATGAAATCGCTGGAACATTTAAATTTTAAAAGGCCGTATTTATTTTCATTTTCCGCTCCACCCCTTCAGTGGAGTGGAATGGCCTAAACTGGGCATTATTTTTCGTACGTGACCTGTGGTTAGAAGCATTGTTTCTTGTTAGCAAGACATATGGCTTAATAAATTATGTTCTTGGGCATAATTTGCAAGCTAACATGAAGTAAAAGCTATAACCTACGTTTAACCTAAATATAAATGATTTTATTCAGTATTTTTGTGCGTCCTCTATAAAGCAACATTTATGAGTAGTGCGCATGCGCACAAATGCCTAAGGGAACTTTCGGAGTATAAGAGGGAAACTGTGCTAAATCAAACATAAAATACAGCGAAATGACAGGGAGCAAGAAAATATTACGTGAGTGATTAGGTGCTTTGTTCAATACAGGTGCATTTTTTTGAGAACTCTAATCAGGTAAATAGCAGAAGTTATTAGTTGGTCATTAAAAACGGCCGTGCTTTGTTGAACTATGTGGTTCAAACGATGAGACCATATTCATGAAACAGTCTTTACTAGCTAATTCGTTTCCACAAAAATGCAGCACAAATAAGCAAGCATTTTAACGTTTTCAATACACTAATCTACTATTACTGTTCAATCGCTGGAGTGTTTTTATTTTTTATTTTTTAAATGCCTTTAAAATGTGTAGTTTTGTGAACACGGACGAAGAAACGCCAGCCCCGAAGCTCATCCGTAAACCACATAAACAGCTCATATGCGCTTAATATAGCTCTTTAAAATGATATTCTGTTTACATTGTGTACAGTCGCTGGAGTGTTTTTATTTAAATGCTTTTAAAGAGACCGAGAGCTCGGAGCCTTGACTCTCATGTCAGTAAAACAGAAAACACTGGCTGAAGGCAGCTCTCTCCGTTTTAAATGAAACTGCTTGCAAACTCCTGAAATTAGCTCTTGTTCAAAGGGGTTGACGGAATGAAATCGCTGGAACATTTAAATTTTAAAAGGCCGTATTTATTTTCATTTTCCGCTCCACCCCTTCAGTGGAGTGGAATGGCCTAAACTGGGCATTATTTTTCGTACGTGACCTGTGGTTAGAAGCATTGTTTCTTGTTAGCAAGACATATGGCTTAATAAATTATGTTCTTGGGCATAATTTGCAAGCTAACATGAAGTAAAAGCTATAACCTACGTTTAACCTAAATATAAATGATTTTATTCAGTATTTTTGTGCGTCCTCTATAAAGCAACATTTATGAGTAGTGCGCATGCGCACAAATGCCTAAGGGAACTTTCGGAGTATAAGAGGGAAACTGTGCTAAATCAAACATAAAATACAGCGAAATGACAGGGAGCAAGAAAATATTACGTGAGTGATTAGGTGCTTTGTTCAATACAGGTGCATTTTTTTGAGAACTCTAATCAGGTAAATAGCAGAAGTTATTAGTTGGTCATTAAAAACGGCCGTGCTTTGTTGAACTATGTGGTTCAAACGATGAGACCATATTCATGAAACAGTCTTTACTAGCTAATTCGTTTCCACAAAAATGCAGCACAAATAAGCAAGCATTTTAACGTTTTAAATACACTAATCTACAATTATTGTTCAATCGCTGGAGTGTTTTTTTATTTTTTAAATGCCTTTAAAATATGTAGTTTTGTGAACACGGACGAAGAAACGCCAGCCCCGAAGGTCATCCGTAAACCACATAAACAGCTCATATGCGCTTAATATAGCTCTTTAAAATGATATTCTGTTTACATTGTGTACAGTCGCTGGAGTGTTTTTATTTAAATGCTTTTAAAGAGACCGAGAGCTCGGAGCCTTGACTCTCATGTCAGTAAAACAGAAAACACTGGCTGAAGGCAGCTCTCTCCGTTTTAAATGAAACTGCTTGCAAACTCCTGAAATTAGCTCTTGTTCAAAGGGGTTGACGGAATGAAATCGCTGGAACATTTAAATTTTAAAAGGCCGTATTTATTTTCATTTTCCGCTCCACCCCTTCAGTGGAGTGGAATGGCCTAAACTGGGCATTATTTTTCGTACGTGACCTGTGGTTAGAAGCATTGTTTCTTGTTAGCAAGACATATGGCTTAATAAATTATGTTCTTGGGCATAATTTGCAAGCTAACATGAAGTAAAAGCTATAACCTACGTTTAACCTAAATATAAATGATTTTATTCAGTATTTTTGTGCGTCCTCTATAAAGCAACATTTATGAGTAGTGCGCATGCGCACAAATGCCTAAGGGAACTTTCGGAGTATAAGAGGGAAACTGTGCTAAATCAAACATAAAATACAGCGAAATGACAGGGAGCAAGAAAATATTACGTGAGTGATTAGGTGCTTTGTTCAATACAGGTGCATTTTTTTGAGAACTCTAATCAGGTAAATAGCAGAAGTTATTAGTTGGTCATTAAAAACGGCCGTGCTTTGTTGAACTATGTGGTTCAAACGATGAGACCATATTCATGAAACAGTCTTTACTAGCTAATTCGTTTCCACAAAAATGCAGCACAAATAAGCAAGCATTTTAACGTTTTCAATACACTAATCTACTATTACTGTTCAATCGCTGGAGTGTTTTTATTTTTTATTTTTTAAATGCCTTTAAAATGTGTAGTTTTGTGAACACAGACGAAGAAACGCCAGCCCCGAAGCTCATCCGTAAACCACATAAACAGCTCATATGCGCTTAATATAGCTCTTTAAAATGATATTCTGTTTACATTGTGTACAGTCGCTGGAGTGTTTTTATTTAAATGCTTTTAAAGAGACCGAGAGCTCGGAGCCTTGACTCTCATGTCAGTAAAACAGAAAACACTGGCTGAAGGCAGCTCTCTCCGTTTTAAATGAAACTGCTTGCAAACTCCTGAAATTAGCTCTTGTTCAAAGGGGTTGACGGAATGAAATCGCTGGAACATTTAAATTTTAAAAGGCCGTATTTATTTTCATTTTCCGCTCCACCCCTTCAGTGGAGTGGAATGGCCTAAACTGGGCATTATTTTTCGTACGTGACCTGTGGTTAGAAGCATTGTTTCTTGTTAGCAAGACATATGGCTTAATAAATTATGTTCTTGGGCATAATTTGCAAGCTAACATGAAGTAAAAGCTATAACCTACGTTTAACCTAAATATAAATGATTTTATTCAGTATTTTTGTGCGTCCTCTATAAAGCAACATTTATGAGTAGTGCGCATGCGCACAAATGCCTAAGGGAACTTTCGGAGTATAAGAGGGAAACTGTGCTAAATCAAACATAAAATACAGCGAAATGACAGGGAGCAAGAAAATATTACGTGAGTGATTAGGTGCTTTGTTCAATACAGGTGCATTTTTTTGAGAACTCTAATCAGGTAAATAGCAGAAGTTATTAGTTGGTCATTAAAAACGGCCGTGCTTTGTTGAACTATGTGGTTCAAACGATGAGACCATATTCATGAAACAGTCTTTACTAGCTAATTCGTTTCCACAAAAATGCAGCACAAATAAGCAAGCATTTTAACGTTTTCAATACACTAATCTACTATTACTGTTCAATCGCTGGAGTGTTTTTATTTTTTATTTTTTAAATGCCTTTAAAATGTGTAGTTTTGTGAACACGGACGAAGAAACGCCAGCCCCGAAGCTCATCCGTAAACCACATAAACAGCTCATATGGGCTTAATATAGCTCTTTAAAATGATATTCTGTTTACATTGTGTACAGTCGCTGGAGTGTTTTTATTTAAATGCTTTTAAAGAGACCGAGAGCTCGGAGCCTTGACTCTCATGTCAGTAAAACAGAAAACACTGGCTGAAGGCAGCTCTCTCCGTTTTAAATGAAACTGCTTGCAAACTCCTGAAATTAGCTCTTGTTCAAAGGGGTTGACGGAATGAAATCGCTGGAACATTTAAATTTTAAAAGGCCGTATTTATTTTCATTTTCCGCTCCACCCCTTCAGTGGAGTGGAATGGCCTAAACTGGGCATTATTTTTCGTACGTGACCTGTGGTTAGAAGCATTGTTTCTTGTTAGCAAGACATATGGCTTAATAAATTATGTTCTTGGGCATAATTTGCAAGCTAACATGAAGTAAAAGCTATAACCTACGTTTAACCTAAATATAAATGATTTTATTCAGTATTTTTGTGCGTCCTCTATAAAGCAACATTTATGAGTAGTGCGCATGCGCACAAATGCCTAAGGGAACTTTCGGAGTATAAGAGGGAAACTGTGCTAAATCAAACATAAAATACAGCGAAATGACAGGGAGCAAGAAAATATTACGTGAGTGATTAGGTGCTTTGTTCAATACAGGTGCATTTTTTTGAGAACTCTAATCAGGTAAATAGCAGAAGTTATTAGTTGGTCATTAAAAACGGCCGTGCTTTGTTGAACTATGTGGTTCAAACGATGAGACCATATTCATGAAACAGTCTTTACTAGCTAATTCGTTTCCACAAAAATGCAGCACAAATAAGCAAGCATTTTAACGTTTTCAATACACTAATCTACTATTACTGTTCAATCGCTGGAGTGTTTTTATTTTTTATTTTTTAAATGCCTTTAAAATGTGTAGTTTTGTGAACACGGACGAAGAAACGCCAGCCCCGAAGCTCATCCGTAAACCACATAAACAGCTCATATGCGCTTAATATAGCTCTTTAAAATGATATTCTGTTTACATTGTGTACAGTCGCTGGAGTGTTTTTATTTAAATGCTTTTAAAGAGACCGAGAGCTCGGAGCCTTGACTCTCATGTCAGTAAAACAGAAAACACTGGCTGAAGGCAGCTCTCTCCGTTTTAAATGAAACTGCTTGCAAACTCCTGAAATTAGCTCTTGTTCAAAGGGGTTGACGGAATGAAATCGCTGGAACATTTAAATTTTAAAAGGCCGTATTTATTTTCATTTTCCGCTCCACCCCTTCAGTGGAGTGGAATGGCCTAAACTGGGCATTATTTTTCGTACGTGACCTGTGGTTAGAAGCATTGTTTCTTGTTAGCAAGACATATGGCTTAATAAATTATGTTCTTGGGCATAATTTGCAAGCTAACATGAAGTAAAAGCTATAACCTACGTTTAACCTAAATATAAATGATTTTATTCAGTATTTTTGTGCGTCCTCTATAAAGCAACATTTATGAGTAGTGCGCATGCGCACAAATGCCTAAGGGAACTTTCGGAGTATAAGAGGGAAACTGTGCTAAATCAAACATAAAATACAGCGAAATGACAGGGAGCAAGAAAATATTACGTGAGTGATTAGGTGCTTTGTTCAATACAGGTGCATTTTTTTGAGAACTCTAATCAGGTAAATAGCAGAAGTTATTAGTTGGTCATTAAAAACGGCCGTGCTTTGTTGAACTATGTGGTTCAAACGATGAGACCATATTCATGAAACAGTCTTTACTAGCTAATTCGTTTCCACAAAAATGCAGCACAAATAAGCAAGCATTTTAACGTTTTCAATACACTAATCTACTATTACTGTTCAATCGCTGGAGTGTTTTTATTTTTTATTTTTTAAATGCCTTTAAAATGTGTAGTTTTGTGAACACGGACGAAGAAACGCCAGCCCCGAAGCTCATCCGTAAACCATATAAAGCAGCTCATATGCGCTTAATATAGCTCTTTAAAATGATATTATGTTTACATTGCGTACAGTCGCTGGAGTGTTTTTATTTAAATGCTTTTAAAAGAGGCTCAGTGATGTAGTTCGCAGACCGAGAGCTCGGAGCCTTGACTCTCATGTCAGTACAACAGAAAACACTGGCTGAAGGCAGCTCTCTCCGTTTTAAATGAAACTGCTTGCAAACTCCTGAAATTAGCTCTTGTTCAAAGGGGTTGACGGAATGAAATCGCTGGAACATTTAAATTTTAAAAGGCCGTATTTATTTTCATTTTCCGCTAAACCCCTTCAGTGGAGTGGAATGGCCTAAACTGGGCATTATTTTTCGTACGTGACCTGTGGTTAGAAGCATTGTTTCTTGTTAGCAAGACATATGGCTTAATAAATTATGTTCTTGGGCATAATTTGCAAGCTAACATGCAGTAAAAGCTATAACCTGCGTTTAACCTAAATATAAATGATTTTATTCAGTATTTTTGTGCGTCCTCTATAAAGCACCATTTATGAGTAGTGCGCATGCGATCAAATGCCTAAGGGAACTTTCGGAGTATAAGAGGGAAACTGTGCTAAATCAAACATAAAATACAGCGAAATGACAGGGAGCAAGAAAATATTACGTGAGTGATTAGGTGCTTTGTTCAATACAGGTGCATTTTTTTGAGAGCTCTAATCAGTTAAATAGCATAAGTTATTGGTGAGGTTAACAACAGCCGTACTTTGTTGAACTAACGTGGTTCAAACGATGAGACCATATGAAACAGTCTTTACTAGATTATTCGTTTCCACAAAAATGCTGCACAAATAAGCAAGCATTTTAACGTTTTAAAAACACTAATCTACAATTATTGTTCAATCGCTGGAGTGTTTTATTTTTTATTATTTTTAATGCCTTTAAAATATGTAGTTTTGTGAACACGGACGAAGAAACGCCAGCCCCGAAGCTCATCCGTAAACCACATAAACAGCTCATATGCGCTTAATATAGCTCTTTAAAATGATATTCTGTTTACATTGTGTACAGTCGCTGGAGTGTTTTTATTTAAATGCTTTTAAAGAGGCTCAGTGGTGTAGTTCGCAGACCGAGAGCTCGGAGCCTTGACTCTCATGTCAGTAAAACAGAAAACACTGGCTGAAGACAGCTCTCTCCGTTTTAAATGAAACTGCTTGCAAACTCCTGAAATTAGCTCTTGTTCAAAGGGGTTGACGGAATGAAATCGCTGGAACATTTAAATTTTAAAAGGCCGTATTTATTTTCATTTTCCGCTCCACCCCTTCAGTGGAGTGGAATGGCCTAAACTGGGCATTATTTTTCGTACGTGACCTGTGGTTAGAAGCATTGTTTCTTGTTAGCAAGACATATGGCTTAATAAATTATGTTCTTGGGCATAATTTGCAAGCTAACATGAAGTAAAAGCTATAACCTACGTTTAACCTAAATATAAATGATTTTATTCAGTATTTTTGTGCGTCCTCTATAAAGCAACATTTATGAGTAGTGCGCATGCGCACAAATGCCTAAGGGAACTTTCGGAGTATAAGAGGGAAACTGTGCTAAATCAAACATAAAATACAGCGAAATGACAGGGAGCAAGAAAATATTACGTGAGTGATTAGGTGCTTTGTTCAATACAGGTGCATTTTTTTGAGAACTCTAATCAGGTAAATAGCAGAAGTTATTAGTTGGTCATTAAAAACGGCCGTGCTTTGTTGAACTATGTGGTTCAAACGATGAGACCATATTCATGAAACAGTCTTTACTAGCTAATTCGTTTCCACAAAAATGCAGCACAAATAAGCAAGCATTTTAACGTTTTCAATACACTAATCTACTATTACTGTTCAATCGCTGGAGTGTTTTTATTTTTTATTTTTTAAATGCCTTTAAAATGTGTAGTTTTGTGAACACGGACGAAGAAACGCCAGCCCCGAAGCTCATCCGTAAACCACATAAACAGCTCATATGCGCTTAATATAGCTCTTTAAAATGATATTCTGTTTACATTGTGTACAGTCGCTGGAGTGTTTTTATTTAAATGCTTTTAAACCCTGCTGAAAAAACCAGCATATGCTGGTTTTTTCAGCAGGGAAGAGACCGAGAGCTCGGAGCCTTGACTCTCATGTCAGTAAAACAGAAAACACTGGCTGAAGGCAGCTCTCTCCGTTTTAAATGAAACTGCTTGCAAACTCCTGAAATTAGCTCTTGTTCAAAGGGGTTGACGGAATGAAATCGCTGGAACATTTAAATTTTAAAAGGCCGTATTTATTTTCATTTTCCGCTCCACCCCTTCAGTGGAGTGGAATGGCCTAAACTGGGCATTATTTTTCGTACGTGACCTGTGGTTAGAAGCATTGTTTCTTGTTAGCAAGACATATGGCTTAATAAATTATGTTCTTGGGCATAATTTGCAAGCTAACATGAAGTAAAAGCTATAACCTACGTTTAACCTAAATATAAATGATTTTATTCAGTATTTTTGTGCGTCCTCTATAAAGCAACATTTATGAGTAGTGCGCATGCGCACAAATGCCTAAGGGAACTTTCGGAGTATAAGAGGGAAACTGTGCTAAATCAAACATAAAATACAGCGAAATGACAGGGAGCAAGAAAATATTACGTGAGTGATTAGGTGCTTTGTTCAATACAGGTGCATTTTTTTGAGAACTCTAATCAGGTAAATAGCAGAAGTTATTAGTTGGTCATTAAAAACGGCCATGCTTTGTTGAACTATGTGGTTCAAACGATGAGACCATATTCATGAAACAGTCTTTACTAGCTAATTCGTTTCCACAAAAATGCAGCACAAATAAGCAAGCATTTTAACGTTTTCAATACACTAATCTACTATTACTGTTCAATCGCTGGAGTGTTTTTATTTTTTATTTTTTAAATGCCTTTAAAATGTGTAGTTTTGTGAACACGGACGAAGAAACGCCAGCCCCGAAGCTCATCCGTAAACCACATAAACAGCTCATATGCGCTTAATATAGCTCTTTAAAATGATATTCTGTTTACATTGTGTACAGTCGCTGGAGTGTTTTTATTTAAATGCTTTTAAAGAGACCGAGAGCTCGGAGCCTTGACTCTCATGTCAGTAAAACAGAAAACACTGGCTGAAGGCAGCTCTCTCCGTTTTAAATGAAACTGCTTGCAAACTCCTGAAATTAGCTCTTGTTCAAAGGGGTTGACGGAATGAAATCGCTGGAACATTTAAATTTTAAAAGGCCGTATTTATTTTCATTTTCCGCTCCACCCCTTCAGTGGAGTGGAATGGCCTAAACTGGGCATTATTTTTCGTACGTGACCTGTGGTTAGAAGCATTGTTTCTTGTTAGCAAGACATATGGCTTAATAAATTATGTTCTTGGGCATAATTTGCAAGCTAACATGAAGTAAAAGCTATAACCTACGTTTAACCTAAATATAAATGATTTTATTCAGTATTTTTGTGCGTCCTCTATAAAGCAACATTTATGAGTAGTGCGCATGCGCACAAATGCCTAAGGGAACTTTCGGAGTATAAGAGGGAAACTGTGCTAAATCAAACATAAAATACAGCGAAATGACAGGGAGCAAGAAAATATTACGTGAGTGATTAGGTGCTTTGTTCAATACAGGTGCATTTTTTTGAGAACTCTAATCAGGTAAATAGCAGAAGTTATTAGTTGGTCATTAAAAACGGCCGTGCTTTGTTGAACTATGTGGTTCAAACGATGAGACCATATTCATGAAACAGTCTTTACTAGCTAATTCGTTTCCACAAAAATGCAGCACAAATAAGCAAGCATTTTAACGTTTTAAATACACTAATCTACAATTATTGTTCAATCGCTGGAGTGTTTTTTTATTTTTTAAATGCCTTTAAAATATGTAGTTTTGTGAACACGGACGAAGAAACGCCAGCCCCGAAGGTCATCCGTAAACCACATAAACAGCTCATATGCGCTTAATATAGCTCTTTAAAATGATATTCTGTTTACATTGTGTACAGTCGCTGGAGTGTTTTTATTTAAATGCTTTTAAAGAGACCGAGAGCTCGGAGCCTTGACTCTCATGTCAGTAAAACAGAAAACACTGGCTGAAGGCAGCTCTCTCCGTTTTAAATGAAACTGCTTGCAAACTCCTGAAATTAGCTCTTGTTCAAAGGGGTTGACGGAATGAAATCGCTGGAACATTTAAATTTTAAAAGGCCGTATTTATTTTCATTTTCCGCTCCACCCCTTCAGTGGAGTGGAATGGCCTAAACTGGGCATTATTTTTCGTACGTGACCTGTGGTTAGAAGCATTGTTTCTTGTTAGCAAGACATATGGCTTAATAAATTATGTTCTTGGGCATAATTTGCAAGCTAACATGAAGTAAAAGCTATAACCTACGTTTAACCTAAATATAAATGATTTTATTCAGTATTTTTGTGCGTCCTCTATAAAGCAACATTTATGAGTAGTGCGCATGCGCACAAATGCCTAAGGGAACTTTCGGAGTATAAGAGGGAAACTGTGCTAAATCAAACATAAAATACAGCGAAATGACAGGGAGCAAGAAAATATTACGTGAGTGATTAGGTGCTTTGTTCAATACAGGTGCATTTTTTTGAGAACTCTAATCAGGTAAATAGCAGAAGTTATTAGTTGGTCATTAAAAACGGCCGTGCTTTGTTGAACTATGTGGTTCAAACGATGAGACCATATTCATGAAACAGTCTTTACTAGCTAATTCGTTTCCACAAAAATGCAGCACAAATAAGCAAGCATTTTAACGTTTTAAATACACTAATCTACAATTATTGTTCAATCGCTGGAGTGTTTTTTTATTTTTTAAATGCCTTTAAAATATGTAGTTTTGTGAACACGGACGAAGAAACGCCAGCCCCGAAGGTCATCCGTAAACCACATAAACAGCTCATATGCGCTTAATATAGCTCTTTAAAATGATATTCTGTTTACATTGTGTACAGTCGCTGGAGTGTTTTTATTTAAATGCTTTTAAAGAGACCGAGAGCTCGGAGCCTTGACTCTCATGTCAGTAAAACAGAAAACACTGGCTGAAGGCAGCTCTCTCCGTTTTAAATGAAACTGCTTGCAAACTCCTGAAATTAGCTCTTGTTCAAAGGGGTTGACGGAATGAAATCGCTGGAACATTTAAATTTTAAAAGGCCGTATTTATTTTCATTTTCCGCTCCACCCCTTCAGTGGAGTGGAATGGCCTAAACTGGGCATTATTTTTCGTACGTGACCTGTGGTTAGAAGCATTGTTTCTTGTTAGCAAGACATATGGCTTAATAAATTATGTTCTTGGGCATAATTTGCAAGCTAACATGAAGTAAAAGCTATAACCTACGTTTAACCTAAATATAAATGATTTTATTCAGTATTTTTGTGCGTCCTCTATAAAGCAACATTTATGAGTAGTGCGCATGCGCACAAATGCCCAAGGGAACTTTCGGAGTATAAGAGGGAAACTGTGCTAAATCAAACATAAAATACAGCGAAATGACAGGGAGCAAGAAAATATTACGTGAGTGATTAGGTGCTTTGTTCAATACAGGTGCATTTTTTTGAGAACTCTAATCAGGTAAATAGCAGAAGTTATTAGTTGGTCATTAAAAACGGCCGTGCTTTGTTGAACTATGTGGTTCAAACGATGAGACCATATTCATGAAACAGTCTTTACTAGCTAATTCGTTTCCACAAAAATGCAGCACAAATAAGCAAGCATTTTAACATTTTCAATACACTAATCTACTATTACTGTTCAATCGCTGGAGTGTTTTTATTTTTTATTTTTTAAATGCCTTTAAAATGTGTAGTTTTGTGAACACAGACGAAGAAACGCCAGCCCCGAAGCTCATCCGTAAACCACATAAACAGCTCATATGCGCTTAATATAGCTCTTTAAAATGATATTCTGTTTACATTGTGTACAGTCGCTGGAGTGTTTTTATTTAAATGCTTTTAAAGAGACCGAGAGCTCGGAGCCTTGACTCTCATGTCAGTAAAACAGAAAACACTGGCTGAAGGCAGCTCTCTCCGTTTTAAATGAAACTGCTTGCAAACTCCTGAAATTAGCTCTTGTTCAAAGGGGTTGACGGAATGAAATCGCTGGAACATTTAAATTTTAAAAGGCCGTATTTATTTTCATTTTCCGCTCCACCCCTTCAGTGGAGTGGAATGGCCTAAACTGGGCATTATTTTTCGTACGTGACCTGTGGTTAGAAGCATTGTTTCTTGTTAGCAAGACATATGGCTTAATAAATTATGTTCTTGGGCATAATTTGCAAGCTAACATGAAGTAAAAGCTATAACCTACGTTTAACCTAAATATAAATGATTTTATTCAGTATTTTTGTGCGTCCTCTATAAAGCAACATTTACGAGTAGTGCGCATGCGCACAAATGCCTAAGGGAACATTCGGAGTATAAGAGGGAAACTGTGCTAAATCAAACATAAAATACAGCGAAATGACAGGGAGCAAGAAAATATTACGTGAGTGATTAGGTGCTTTGTTCAATACAGGTGCATTTTTTTGAGAACTCTAATCAGGTAAATAGCAGAAGTTATTAGTTGGTCATTAAAAACGGCCGTGCTTTGTTGAACTATGTGGTTCAAACGATGAGACCATATTCATGAAACAGTCTTTACTAGCTAATTCGTTTCCACAAAAATGCAGCACAAATAAGCAAGCATTTTAACGTTTTCAATACACTAATCTACTATTACTGTTCAATCGCTGGAGTGTTTTTATTTTTTATTTTTTAAATGCCTTTAAAATGTGTAGTTTTGTGAACACGGACGAAGAAACGCCAGCCCCGAAGCTCATCCGTAAACCACATAAACAGCTCATATGCGCTTAATATAGCTCTTTAAAATGATATTCTGTTTACATTGTGTACAGTCGCTGGAGTGTTTTTATTTAAATGCTTTTAAAGAGACCGAGAGCTCGGAGCCTTGACTCTCATGTCAGTAAAACAGAAAACACTGGCTGAAGGCAGCTCTCTCCGTTTTAAATGAAACTGCTTGCAAACTCCTGAAATTAGCTCTTGTTCAAAGGGGTTGACGGAATGAAATCGCTGGAACATTTAAATTTTAAAAGGCCGTATTTATTTTCATTTTCCGCTCCACCCCTTCAGTGGAGTGGAATGGCCTAAACTGGGCATTATTTTTCGTACGTGACCTGTGGTTAGAAGCATTGTTTCTTGTTAGCAAGACATATGGCTTAATAAATTATGTTCTTGGGCATAATTTGCAAGCTAACATGAAGTAAAAGCTATAACCTACGTTTAACCTAAATATAAATGATTTTATTCAGTATTTTTGTGCGTCCTCTATAAAGCAACATTTATGAGTAGTGCGCATGCGCACAAATGCCTAAGGGAACTTTCGGAGTATAAGAGGGAAACTGTGCTAAATCAAACATAAAATACAGCGAAATGACAGGGAGCAAGAAAATATTACGTGAGTGATTAGGTGCTTTGTTCAATACAGGTGCATTTTTTTGAGAACTCTAATCAGGTAAATAGCAGAAGTTATTAGTTGGTCATTAAAAACGGCCGTGCTTTGTTGAACTATGTGGTTCAAACGATGAGACCATATTCATGAAACAGTCTTTACTAGCTAATTCGTTTCCACAAAAATGCAGCACAAATAAGCAAGCATTTTAACGTTTTCAATACACTAATCTACTATTACTGTTCAATCGCTGGAGTGTTTTTATTTTTTATTTTTTAAATGCCTTTAAAATGTGTAGTTTTGTGAACACGGACGAAGAAACGCCAGCCCCGAAGCTCATCCGTAAACCATATAAAGCAGCTCATATGCGCTTAATATAGCTCTTTAAAATGATATTATGTTTACATTGCGTACAGTCGCTGGAGTGTTTTTATTTAAATGCTTTTAAAAGAGGCTCAGTGATGTAGTTCGCAGACCGAGAGCTCGGAGCCTTGACTCTCATGTCAGTACAACAGAAAACACTGGCTGAAGGCAGCTCTCTCCGTTTTAAATGAAACTGCTTGCAAACTCCTGAAATTAGCTCTTGTTCAAAGGGGTTGACGGAATGAAATCGCTGGAACATTTAAATTTTAAAAGGCCGTATTTATTTTCATTTTCCGCTAAACCCCTTCAGTGGAGTGGAATGGCCTAAACTGGGCATTATTTTTCGTACGTGACCTGTGGTTAGAAGCATTGTTTCTTGTTAGCAAGACATATGGCTTAATAAATTATGTTCTTGGGCATAATTTGCAAGCTAACATGCAGTAAAAGCTATAACCTACGTTTAACCTAAATATAAATGATTTTATTCAGTATTTTTGTGCGTCCTCTATAAAGCACCATTTATGAGTAGTGCGCATGCGATCAAATGCCTAAGGGAACTTTCGGAGTATAAGAGGGAAACTGTGCTAAATCAAACATAAAATACAGCGAAATGACAGGGAGCAAGAAAATATTACGTGAGTGATTAGGTGCTTTGTTCAATACAGGTGCATTTTTTTGAGAGCTCTAATCAGTTAAATAGCATAAGTTATTGGTGAGGTTAACAACAGCCGTACTTTGTTGAACTAACGTGGTTCAAACGATGAGACCATATGAAACAGTCTTTACTAGCTTATTCGTTTCCACAAAAATGCTGCACAAATAAGCAAGCATTTTAACGTTTTAAAAACACTAATCTACAATTATTGTTCAATCGCTGGAGTGTTTTATTTTTTATTATTTTTAATGCCTTTAAAATATGTAGTTTTGTGAACACGGACGAAGAAACGCCAGCCCCGAAGCTCATCCGTAAACCACATAAACAGCTCATATGCGCTTAATATAGCTCTTTAAAATGATATTCTGTTTACATTGTGTACAGTCGCTGGAGTGTTTTTATTTAAATGCTTTTAAGAGACCGAGAGCTCGGAGCCTTGACTCTCATGTCAGTAAAACAGAAAACACTGGCTGAAGGCAGCTCTCTCCGTTTTAAATGAAACTGCTTGCAAACTCCTGAAATTAGCTCTTGTTCAAAGGGGTTGACGGAATGAAATCGCTGGAACATTTAAATTTTAAAAGGCCGTATTTATTTTCATTTTCCGCTCCACCCCTTCAGTGGAGTGGAATGGCCTAAACTGGGCATTATTTTTCGTACGTGACCTGTGGTTAGAAGCATTGTTTCTTGTTAGCAAGACATATGGCTTAATAAATTATGTTCTTGGGCATAATTTGCAAGCTAACATGAAGTAAAAGCTATAACCTACGTTTAACCTAAATATAAATGATTTTATTCAGTATTTTTGTGCGTCCTCTATAAAGCAACATTTATGAGTAGTGCGCATGCGCACAAATGCCTAAGGGAACTTTCGGAGTATAAGAGGGAAACTGTGCTAAATCAAACATAAAATACAGCGAAATGACAGGGAGCAAGAAAATATTACGTGAGTGATTAGGTGCTTTGTTCAATACAGGTGCATTTTTTTGAGAACTCTAATCAGGTAAATAGCAGAAGTTATTAGTTGGTCATTAAAAACGGCCGTGCTTTGTTGAACTATGTGGTTCAAACGATGAGACCATATTCATGAAACAGTCTTTACTAGCTAATTCGTTTCCACAAAAATGCAGCACAAATAAGCAAGCATTTTAACGTTTTCAATACACTAATCTACTATTACTGTTCAATCGCTGGAGTGTTTTTATTTTTTATTTTTTAAATGCCTTTAAAATGTGTAGTTTTGTGAACACGGACGAAGAAACGCCAGCCCCGAAGCTCATCCGTAAACCACATAAACAGCTCATATGCGCTTAATATAGCTCTTTAAAATGATATTCTGTTTACATTGTGTACAGTCGCTGGAGTGTTTTTATTTAAATGCTTTTAAAGAGACCGAGAGCTCGGAGCCTTGACTCTCATGTCAGTAAAACAGAAAACACTGGCTGAAGGCAGCTCTCTCCGTTTTAAATGAAACTGCTTGCAAACTCCTGAAATTAGCTCTTGTTCAAAGGGGTTGACGGAATGAAATCGCTGGAACATTTAAATTTTAAAAGGCCGTATTTATTTTCATTTTCCGCTCCACCCCTTCAGTGGAGTGGAATGGCCTAAACTGGGCATTATTTTTCGTACGTGACCTGTGGTTAGAAGCATTGTTTCTTGTTAGCAAGACATATGGCTTAATAAATTATGTTCTTGGGCATAATTTGCAAGCTAACATGAAGTAAAAGCTATAACCTACGTTTAACCTAAATATAAATGATTTTATTCAGTATTTTTGTGCGTCCTCTATAAAGCAACATTTATGAGTAGTGCGCATGCGCACAAATGCCTAAGGGAACTTTCGGAGTATAAGAGGGAAACTGTGCTAAATCAAACATAAAATACAGCGAAATGACAGGGAGCAAGAAAATATTACGTGAGTGATTAGGTGCTTTGTTCAATACAGGTGCATTTTTTTGAGAACTCTAATCAGGTAAATAGCAGAAGTTATTAGTTGGTCATTAAAAACGGCCGTGCTTTGTTGAACTATGTGGTTCAAACGATGAGACCATATTCATGAAACAGTCTTTACTAGCTAATTCGTTTCCACAAAAATGCAGCACAAATAAGCAAGCATTTTAACGTTTTCAATACACTAATCTACTATTACTGTTCAATCGCTGGAGTGTTTTTATTTTTTATTTTTTAAATGCCTTTAAAATGTGTAGTTTTGTGAACACGGACGAAGAAACGCCAGCCCCGAAGCTCATCCGTAAACCACATAAACAGCTCATATGCGCTTAATATAGCTCTTTAAAATGATATTCTGTTTACATTGTGTACAGTCGCTGGAGTGTTTTTATTTAAATGCTTTTAAAGAGACCGAGAGCTCGGAGCCTTGACTCTCATGTCAGTAAAACAGAAAACACTGGCTGAAGGCAGCTCTCTCCGTTTTAAATGAAACTGCTTGCAAACTCCTGAAATTAGCTCTTGTTCAAAGGGGTTGACGGAATGAAATCGCTGGAACATTTAAATTTTAAAAGGCCGTATTTATTTTCATTTTCCGCTCCACCCCTTCAGTGGAGTGGAATGGCCTAAACTGGGCATTATTTTTCGTACGTGACCTGTGGTTAGAAGCATTGTTTCTTGTTAGCAAGACATATGGCTTAATAAATTATGTTCTTGGGCATAATTTGCAAGCTAACATGAAGTAAAAGCTATAACCTACGTTTAACCTAAATATAAATGATTTTATTCAGTATTTTTGTGCGTCCTCTATAAAGCAACATTTATGAGTAGTGCGCATGCGCACAAATGCCTAAGGGAACTTTCGGAGTATAAGAGGGAAACTGTGCTAAATCAAACATAAAATACAGCGAAATGACAGGGAGCAAGAAAATATTACGTGAGTGATTAGGTGCTTTGTTCAATACAGGTGCATTTTTTTGAGAACTCTAATCAGGTAAATAGCAGAAGTTATTAGTTGGTCATTAAAAACGGCCGTGCTTTGTTGAACTATGTGGTTCAAACGATGAGACCATATTCATGAAACAGTCTTTACTAGCTAATTCGTTTCCACAAAAATGCAGCACAAATAAGCAAGCATTTTAACGTTTTCAATACACTAATCTACTATTACTGTTCAATCGCTGGAGTGTTTTTATTTTTTATTTTTTAAATGCCTTTAAAATGTGTAGTTTTGTGAACACGGACGAAGAAACGCCAGCCCCGAAGCTCATCCGTAAACCACATAAACAGCTCATATGGGCTTAATATAGCTCTTTAAAATGATATTCTGTTTACATTGTGTACAGTCGCTGGAGTGTTTTTATTTAAATGCTTTTAAAGAGACCGAGAGCTCGGAGCCTTGACTCTCATGTCAGTAAAACAGAAAACACTGGCTGAAGGCAGCTCTCTCCGTTTTAAATGAAACTGCTTGCAAACTCCTGAAATTAGCTCTTGTTCAAAGGGGTTGACGGAATGAAATCGCTGGAACATTTAAATTTTAAAAGGCCGTATTTATTTTCATTTTCCGCTCCACCCCTTCAGTGGAGTGGAATGGCCTAAACTGGGCATTATTTTTCATACGTGACCTGTGGTTAGAAGCATTGTTTCTTGTTAGCAAGACATATGGCTTAATAAATTATGTTCTTGGGCATAATTTGCAAGCTAACATGAAGTAAAAGCTATAACCTACGTTTAACCTAAATATAAATGATTTTATTCAGTATTTTTGTGCGTCCTCTATAAAGCAACATTTATGAGTAGTGCGCATGCGCACAAATGCCTAAGGGAACTTTCGGAGTATAAGAGGGAAACTGTGCTAAATCAAACATAAAATACAGCGAAATGACAGGGAGCAAGAAAATATTACGTGAGTGATTAGGTGCTTTGTTCAATACAGGTGCATTTTTTTGAGAACTCTAATCAGGTAAATAGCAGAAGTTATTAGTTGGTCATTAAAAACGGCCGTGCTTTGTTGAACTATGTGGTTCAAACGATGAGACCATATTCATGAAACAGTCTTTACTAGCTAATTCGTTTCCACAAAAATGCAGCACAAATAAGCAAGCATTTTAACGTTTTCAATACACTAATCTACTATTACTGTTCAATCGCTGGAGTGTTTTTATTTTTTATTTTTTAAATGCCTTTAAAATGTGTAGTTTTGTGAACACGGACGAAGAAACGCCAGCCCCGAAGCTCATCCGTAAACCACATAAACAGCTCATATGCGCTTAATATAGCTCTTTAAAATGATATTCTGTTTACATTGTGTACAGTCGCTGGAGTGTTTTTATTTAAATGCTTTTAAAGAGACCGAGAGCTCGGAGCCTTGACTCTCATGTCAGTAAAACAGAAAACACTGGCTGAAGGCAGCTCTCTCCGTTTTAAATGAAACTGCTTGCAAACTCCTGAAATTAGCTCTTGTTCAAAGGGGTTGACGGAATGAAATCGCTGGAACATTTAAATTTTAAAAGGCCGTATTTATTTTCATTTTCCGCTCCACCCCTTCAGTGGAGTGGAATGGCCTAAACTGGGCATTATTTTTCGTACGTGACCTGTGGTTAGAAGCATTGTTTCTTGTTAGCAAGACATATGGCTTAATAAATTATGTTCTTGGGCATAATTTGCAAGCTAACATGAAGTAAAAGCTATAACCTACGTTTAACCTAAATATAAATGATTTTATTCAGTATTTTTGTGCGTCCTCTATAAAGCAACATTTATGAGTAGTGCGCATGCGCACAAATGCCTAAGGGAACTTTCGGAGTATAAGAGGGAAACTGTGCTAAATCAAACATAAAATACAGCGAAATGACAGGGAGCAAGAAAATATTACGTGAGTGATTAGGTGCTTTGTTCAATACAGGTGCATTTTTTTGAGAACTCTAATCAGGTAAATAGCAGAAGTTATTAGTTGGTCATTAAAAACGGCCGTGCTTTGTTGAACTATGTGGTTCAAACGATGAGACCATATTCATGAAACAGTCTTTACTAGCTAATTCGTTTCCACAAAAATGCAGCACAAATAAGCAAGCATTTTAACGTTTTCAATACACTAATCTACTATTACTGTTCAATCGCTGGAGTGTTTTTATTTTTTATTTTTTAAATGCCTTTAAAATGTGTAGTTTTGTGAACACGGACGAAGAAACGCCAGCCCCGAAGCTCATCCGTAAACCACATAAACAGCTCATATGCGCTTAATATAGCTCTTTAAAATGATATTCTGTTTACATTGTGTACAGTCGCTGGAGTGTTTTTATTTAAATGCTTTTAAAGAGACCGAGAGCTCGGAGCCTTGACTCTCATGTCAGTAAAACAGAAAACACTGGCTGAAGGCAGCTCTCTCCGTTTTAAATGAAACTGCTTGCAAACTCCTGAAATTAGCTCTTGTTCAAAGGGGTTGACGGAATGAAATCGCTGGAACATTTAAATTTTAAAAGGCCGTATTTATTTTCATTTTCCGCTCCACCCCTTCAGTGGAGTGGAATGGCCTAAACTGGGCATTATTTTTCGTACGTGACCTGTGGTTAGAAGCATTGTTTCTTGTTAGCAAGACATATGGCTTAATAAATTATGTTCTTGGGCATAATTTGCAAGCTAACATGAAGTAAAAGCTATAACCTACGTTTAACCTAAATATAAATGATTTTATTCAGTATTTTTGTGCGTCCTCTATAAAGCAACATTTATGAGTAGTGCGCATGCGCACAAATGCCTAAGGGAACTTTCGGAGTATAAGAGGGAAACTGTGCTAAATCAAACATAAAATACAGCGAAATGACAGGGAGCAAGAAAATATTACGTGAGTGATTAGGTGCTTTGTTCAATACAGGTGCATTTTTTTGAGAACTCTAATCAGGTAAATAGCAGAAGTTATTAGTTGGTCATTAAAAACGGCCGTGCTTTGTTGAACTATGTGGTTCAAACGATGAGACCATATTCATGAAACAGTCTTTACTAGCTAATTCGTTTCCACAAAAATGCAGCACAAATAAGCAAGCATTTTAACGTTTTCAATACACTAATCTACTATTACTGTTCAATCGCTGGAGTGTTTTTATTTTTTATTTTTTAAATGCCTTTAAAATGTGTAGTTTTGTGAACACGGACGAAGAAACGCCAGCCCCGAAGCTCATCCGTAAACCACATAAACAGCTCATATGCGCTTAATATAGCTCTTTAAAATGATATTCTGTTTACATTGTGTACAGTCGCTGGAGTGTTTTTATTTAAATGCTTTTAAAGAGACCGAGAGCTCGGAGCCTTGACTCTCATGTCAGTAAAACAGAAAACACTGGCTGAAGGCAGCTCTCTCCGTTTTAAATGAAACTGCTTGCAAACTCCTGAAATTAGCTCTTGTTCAAAGGGGTTGACGGAATGAAATCGCTGGAACATTTAAATTTTAAAAGGCCGTATTTATTTTCATTTTCCGCTCCACCCCTTCAGTGGAGTGGAATGGCCTAAACTGGGCATTATTTTTCGTACGTGACCTGTGGTTAGAAGCATTGTTTCTTGTTAGCAAGACATATGGCTTAATAAATTATGTTCTTGGGCATAATTTGCAAGCTAACATGAAGTAAAAGCTATAACCTACGTTTAACCTAAATATAAATGATTTTATTCAGTATTTTTGTGCGTCCTCTATAAAGCAACATTTATGAGTAGTGCGCATGCGCACAAATGCCTAAGGGAACTTTCGGAGTATAAGAGGGAAACTGTGCTAAATCAAACATAAAATACAGCGAAATGACAGGGAGCAAGAAAATATTACGTGAGTGATTAGGTGCTTTGTTCAATACAGGTGCATTTTTTTGAGAACTCTAATCAGGTAAATAGCAGAAGTTATTAGTTGGTCATTAAAAACGGCCGTGCTTTGTTGAACTATGTGGTTCAAACGATGAGACCATATTCATGAAACAGTCTTTACTAGCTAATTCGTTTCCACAAAAATGCAGCACAAATAAGCAAGCATTTTAACGTTTTAAATACACTAATCTACAATTATTGTTCAATCGCTGGAGTGTTTTTTTATTTTTTAAATGCCTTTAAAATATGTAGTTTTGTGAACACGGACGAAGAAACGCCAGCCCCGAAGGTCATCCGTAAACCACATAAACAGCTCATATGCGCTTAATATAGCTCTTTAAAATGATATTCTGTTTACATTGTGTACAGTCGCTGGAGTGTTTTTATTTAAATGCTTTTAAAGAGACCGAGAGCTCGGAGCCTTGACTCTCATGTCAGTAAAACAGAAAACACTGGCTGAAGGCAGCTCTCTCCGTTTTAAATGAAACTGCTTGCAAACTCCTGAAATTAGCTCTTGTTCAAAGGGGTTGACGGAATGAAATCGCTGGAACATTTAAATTTTAAAAGGCCGTATTTATTTTCATTTTCCGCTCCACCCCTTCAGTGGAGTGGAATGGCCTAAACTGGGCATTATTTTTCGTACGTGACCTGTGGTTAGAAGCATTGTTTCTTGTTAGCAAGACATATGGCTTAATAAATTATGTTCTTGGGCATAATTTGCAAGCTAACATGAAGTAAAAGCTATAACCTACGTTTAACCTAAATATAAATGATTTTATTCAGTATTTTTGTGCGTCCTCTATAAAGCAACATTTATGAGTAGTGCGCATGCGCACAAATGCCTAAGGGAACTTTCGGAGTATAAGAGGGAAACTGTGCTAAATCAAACATAAAATACAGCGAAATGACAGGGAGCAAGAAAATATTACGTGAGTGATTAGGTGCTTTGTTCAATACAGGTGCATTTTTTTGAGAACTCTAATCAGGTAAATAGCAGAAGTTATTAGTTGGTCATTAAAAACGGCCGTGCTTTGTTGAACTATGTGGTTCAAACGATGAGACCATATTCATGAAACAGTCTTTACTAGCTAATTCGTTTCCACAAAAATGCAGCACAAATAAGCAAGCATTTTAACGTTTTAAATACACTAATCTACAATTATTGTTCAATCGCTGGAGTGTTTTTTTATTTTTTAAATGCCTTTAAAATATGTAGTTTTGTGAACACGGACGAAGAAACGCCAGCCCCGAAGGTCATCCGTAAACCACATAAACAGCTCATATGCGCTTAATATAGCTCTTTAAAATGATATTCTGTTTACATTGTGTACAGTCGCTGGAGTGTTTTTATTTAAATGCTTTTAAAGAGACCGAGAGCTCGGAGCCTTGACTCTCATGTCAGTAAAACAGAAAACACTGGCTGAAGGCAGCTCTCTCCGTTTTAAATGAAACTGCTTGCAAACTCCTGAAATTAGCTCTTGTTCAAAGGGGTTGACGGAATGAAATCGCTGGAACATTTAAATTTTAAAAGGCCGTATTTATTTTCATTTTCCGCTCCACCCCTTCAGTGGAGTGGAATGGCCTAAACTGGGCATTATTTTTCGTACGTGACCTGTGGTTAGAAGCATTGTTTCTTGTTAGCAAGACATATGGCTTAATAAATTATGTTCTTGGGCATAATTTGCAAGCTAACATGAAGTAAAAGCTATAACCTACGTTTAACCTAAATATAAATGATTTTATTCAGTATTTTTGTGCGTCCTCTATAAAGCAACATTTATGAGTAGTGCGCATGCGCACAAATGCCCAAGGGAACTTTCGGAGTATAAGAGGGAAACTGTGCTAAATCAAACATAAAATACAGCGAAATGACAGGGAGCAAGAAAATATTACGTGAGTGATTAGGTGCTTTGTTCAATACAGGTGCATTTTTTTGAGAACTCTAATCAGGTAAATAGCAGAAGTTATTAGTTGGTCATTAAAAACGGCCGTGCTTTGTTGAACTATGTGGTTCAAACGATGAGACCATATTCATGAAACAGTCTTTACTAGCTAATTCGTTTCCACAAAAATGCAGCACAAATAAGCAAGCATTTTAACGTTTTCAATACACTAATCTACTATTACTGTTCAATCGCTGGAGTGTTTTTATTTTTTATTTTTTAAATGCCTTTAAAATGTGTAGTTTTGTGAACACAGACGAAGAAACGCCAGCCCCGAAGCTCATCCGTAAACCACATAAACAGCTCATATGCGCTTAATATAGCTCTTTAAAATGATATTCTGTTTACATTGTGTACAGTCGCTGGAGTGTTTTTATTTAAATGCTTTTAAAGAGACCGAGAGCTCGGAGCCTTGACTCTCATGTCAGTAAAACAGAAAACACTGGCTGAAGGCAGCTCTCTCCGTTTTAAATGAAACTGCTTGCAAACTCCTGAAATTAGCTCTTGTTCAAAGGGGTTGACGGAATGAAATCGCTGGAACATTTAAATTTTAAAAGGCCGTATTTATTTTCATTTTCCGCTCCACCCCTTCAGTGGAGTGGAATGGCCTAAACTGGGCATTATTTTTCGTACGTGACCTGTGGTTAGAAGCATTGTTTCTTGTTAGCAAGACATATGGCTTAATAAATTATGTTCTTGGGCATAATTTGCAAGCTAACATGAAGTAAAAGCTATAACCTACGTTTAACCTAAATATAAATGATTTTATTCAGTATTTTTGTGCGTCCTCTATAAAGCAACATTTACGAGTAGTGCGCATGCGCACAAATGCCTAAGGGAACATTCGGAGTATAAGAGGGAAACTGTGCTAAATCAAACATAAAATACAGCGAAATGACAGGGAGCAAGAAAATATTACGTGAGTGATTAGGTGCTTTGTTCAATACAGGTGCATTTTTTTGAGAACTCTAATCAGGTAAATAGCAGAAGTTATTAGTTGGTCATTAAAAACGGCCGTGCTTTGTTGAACTATGTGGTTCAAACGATGAGACCATATTCATGAAACAGTCTTTACTAGCTAATTCGTTTCCACAAAAATGCAGCACAAATAAGCAAGCATTTTAACGTTTTCAATACACTAATCTACTATTACTGTTCAATCGCTGGAGTGTTTTTATTTTTTATTTTTTAAATGCCTTTAAAATGTGTAGTTTTGTGAACACGGACGAAGAAACGCCAGCCCCGAAGCTCATCCGTAAACCACATAAACAGCTCATATGCGCTTAATATAGCTCTTTAAAATGATATTCTGTTTACATTGTGTACAGTCGCTGGAGTGTTTTTATTTAAATGCTTTTAAAGAGACCGAGAGCTCGGAGCCTTGACTCTCATGTCAGTAAAACAGAAAACACTGGCTGAAGGCAGCTCTCTCCGTTTTAAATGAAACTGCTTGCAAACTCCTGAAATTAGCTCTTGTTCAAAGGGGTTGACGGAATGAAATCGCTGGAACATTTAAATTTTAAAAGGCCGTATTTATTTTCATTTTCCGCTCCACCCCTTCAGTGGAGTGGAATGGCCTAAACTGGGCATTATTTTTCGTACGTGACCTGTGGTTAGAAGCATTGTTTCTTGTTAGCAAGACATATGGCTTAATAAATTATGTTCTTGGGCATAATTTGCAAGCTAACATGAAGTAAAAGCTATAACCTACGTTTAACCTAAATATAAATGATTTTATTCAGTATTTTTGTGCGTCCTCTATAAAGCAACATTTATGAGTAGTGCGCATGCGCACAAATGCCTAAGGGAACTTTCGGAGTATAAGAGGGAAACTGTGCTAAATCAAACATAAAATACAGCGAAATGACAGGGAGCAAGAAAATATTACGTGAGTGATTAGGTGCTTTGTTCAATACAGGTGCATTTTTTTGAGAACTCTAATCAGGTAAATAGCAGAAGTTATTAGTTGGTCATTAAAAACGGCCGTGCTTTGTTGAACTATGTGGTTCAAACGATGAGACCATATTCATGAAACAGTCTTTACTAGCTAATTCGTTTCCACAAAAATGCAGCACAAATAAGCAAGCATTTTAACGTTTTCAATACACTAATCTACTATTACTGTTCAATCGCTGGAGTGTTTTTATTTTTTATTTTTTAAATGCCTTTAAAATGTGTAGTTTTGTGAACACGGACGAAGAAACGCCAGCCCCGAAGCTCATCCGTAAACCATATAAAGCAGCTCATATGCGCTTAATATAGCTCTTTAAAATGATATTATGTTTACATTGCGTACAGTCGCTGGAGTGTTTTTATTTAAATGCTTTTAAAAGAGGCTCAGTGATGTAGTTCGCAGACCGAGAGCTCGGAGCCTTGACTCTCATGTCAGTACAACAGAAAACACTGGCTGAAGGCAGCTCTCTCCGTTTTAAATGAAACTGCTTGCAAACTCCTGAAATTAGCTCTTGTTCAAAGGGGTTGACGGAATGAAATCGCTGGAACATTTAAATTTTAAAAGGCCGTATTTATTTTCATTTTCCGCTAAACCCCTTCAGTGGAGTGGAATGGCCTAAACTGGGCATTATTTTTCGTACGTGACCTGTGGTTAGAAGCATTGTTTCTTGTTAGCAAGACATATGGCTTAATAAATTATGTTCTTGGGCATAATTTGCAAGCTAACATGCAGTAAAAGCTATAACCTACGTTTAACCTAAATATAAATGATTTTATTCAGTATTTTTGTGCGTCCTCTATAAAGCACCATTTATGAGTAGTGCGCATGCGATCAAATGCCTAAGGGAACTTTCGGAGTATAAGAGGGAAACTGTGCTAAATCAAACATAAAATACAGCGAAATGACAGGGAGCAAGAAAATATTACGTGAGTGATTAGGTGCTTTGTTCAATACAGGTGCATTTTTTTGAGAGCTCTAATCAGTTAAATAGCATAAGTTATTGGTGAGGTTAACAACAGCCGTACTTTGTTGAACTAACGTGGTTCAAACGATGAGACCATATGAAACAGTCTTTACTAGCTTATTCGTTTCCACAAAAATGCTGCACAAATAAGCAAGCATTTTAACGTTTTAAAAACACTAATCTACAATTATTGTTCAATCGCTGGAGTGTTTTATTTTTTATTATTTTTAATGCCTTTAAAATATGTAGTTTTGTGAACACGGACGAAGAAACGCCAGCCCCGAAGCTCATCCGTAAACCACATAAACAGCTCATATGCGCTTAATATAGCTCTTTAAAATGATATTCTGTTTACATTGTGTACAGTCGCTGGAGTGTTTTTATTTAAATGCTTTTAAACCCTGCTGAAAAAACCAGCATTTGCTGGTTAGGTATGTTTTGGTGCTGGGATGCTGGTTTTAGCTGGTTTATGCTGGTCCTTTGCTGGTTTATGCTGGTCCCTTGCTGGTTTATGCTGGTCCTTAGCTGGTTAATGCTGGTCCTTTGCTGGTTTATGCTGGTTATGTTGCTGGTCAAGGACCAGCATAAACCAGCAAAGGACCAGCATTAACCAGCAACATGACCAGCATAAACCAGCAAAAACCAGCAAGGGACCAGCATAAACCAGCAAAGTACCAGCATAAACCAGCTAAAACCAGCATCCCAGCACCAAAACATACCTAACCAGCATATGCTGGTTTTTTCAGCAGGGAAGAGACCGAGAGCTCGGAGCCTTGACTCTCATGTCAGTAAAACAGAAAACACTGGCTGAAGGCAGCTCTCTCCGTTTTAAATGAAACTGCTTGCAAACTCCTGAAATTAGCTCTTGTTCAAAGGGGTTGACGGAATGAAATCGCTGGAACATTTAAATTTTAAAAGGCCGTATTTATTTTCATTTTCCGCTCCACCCCTTCAGTGGAGTGGAATGGCCTAAACTGGGCATTATTTTTCGTACGTGACCTGTGGTTAGAAGCATTGTTTCTTGTTAGCAAGACATATGGCTTAATAAATTATGTTCTTGGGCATAATTTGCAAGCTAACATGAAGTAAAAGCTATAACCTACGTTTAACCTAAATATAAATGATTTTATTCAGTATTTTTGTGCGTCCTCTATAAAGCAACATTTATGAGTAGTGCGCATGCGCACAAATGCCTAAGGGAACTTTCGGAGTATAAGAGGGAAACTGTGCTAAATCAAACATAAAATACAGCGAAATGACAGGGAGCAAGAAAATATTACGTGAGTGATTAGGTGCTTTGTTCAATACAGGTGCATTTTTTTGAGAACTCTAATCAGGTAAATAGCAGAAGTTATTAGTTGGTCATTAAAAACGGCCGTGCTTTGTTGAACTATGTGGTTCAAACGATGAGACCATATTCATGAAACAGTCTTTACTAGCTAATTCGTTTCCACAAAAATGCAGCACAAATAAGCAAGCATTTTAACGTTTTCAATACACTAATCTACTATTACTGTTCAATCGCTGGAGTGTTTTTATTTTTTATTTTTTAAATGCCTTTAAAATGTGTAGTTTTGTGAACACGGACGAAGAAACGCCAGCCCCGAAGCTCATCCGTAAACCATATAAAGCAGCTCATATGCGCTTAATATAGCTCTTTAAAATGATATTATGTTTACATTGCGTACAGTCGCTGGAGTGTTTTTATTTAAATGCTTTTAAAAGAGGCTCAGTGATGTAGTTCGCAGACCGAGAGCTCGGAGCCTTGACTCTCATGTCAGTACAACAGAAAACACTGGCTGAAGGCAGCTCTCTCCGTTTTAAATGAAACTGCTTGCAAACTCCTGAAATTAGCTCTTGTTCAAAGGGGTTGACGGAATGAAATCGCTGGAACATTTAAATTTTAAAAGGCCGTATTTATTTTCATTTTCCGCTAAACCCCTTCAGTGGAGTGGAATGGCCTAAACTGGGCATTATTTTTCGTACGTGACCTGTGGTTAGAAGCATTGTTTCTTGTTAGCAAGACATATGGCTTAATAAATTATGTTCTTGGGCATAATTTGCAAGCTAACATGCAGTAAAAGCTATAACCTACGTTTAACCTAAATATAAATGATTTTATTCAGTATTTTTGTGCGTCCTCTATAAAGCACCATTTATGAGTAGTGCGCATGCGCACAAATGCCTAAGGGAACTTTCGGAGTATAAGAGGGAAACTGTGCTAAATCAAACATAAAATACAGCGAAATGACAGGGAGCAAGAAAATATTACGTGAGTGATTAGGTGCTTTGTTCAATACAGGTGCATTTTTTTGAGAGCTCTAATCAGTTAAATAGCATAAGTTATTGGTGAGGTTAACAACAGCCGTACTTTGTTGAACTAACGTGGTTCAAACGATGAGACCATATGAAACAGTCTTTACTAGCTTATTCGTTTCCACAAAAATGCTGCACAAATAAGCAAGCATTTTAACGTTTTAAAAACACTAATCTACAATTATTGTTCAATCGCTGGAGTGTTTTATTTTTTATTATTTTTAATGCCTTTAAAATATGTAGTTTTGTGAACACGGACGAAGAAACGCCAGCCCCGAAGCTCATCCGTAAACCACATAAACAGCTCATATGCGCTTAATATAGCTCTTTAAAATGATATTCTGTTTACATTGTGTACAGTCGCTGGAGTGTTTTTATTTAAATGCTTTTAAAGAGGCTCAGTGGTGTAGTTCGCAGACCGAGAGCTCGGAGCCTTGACTCTCATGTCAGTAAAACAGAAAACACTGGCTGAAGACAGCTCTCTCCGTTTTAAATGAAACTGCTTGCAAACTCCTGAAATTAGCTCTTGTTCAAAGGGGTTGACGGAATGAAATCGCTGGAACATTTAAATTTTAAAAGGCCGTATTTATTTTCATTTTCCGCTCCACCCCTTCAGTGGAGTGGAATGGCCTAAACTGGGCATTATTTTTCGTACGTGACCTGTGGTTAGAAGCATTGTTTCTTGTTAGCAAGACATATGCCTTAATAAATTATGTTCTTGGGCATAATTTGCAAGCTAACATGAAGTAAAAGCTATAACCTACGTTTAACCTAAATATAAATGATTTTATTCAGTATTTTTGTGCGTCCTCTATAAAGCAACATTTATGAGTAGTGCGCATGCGCACAAATGCCTAAGGGAACTTTCGGAGTATAAGAGGGAAACTGTGCTAAATCAAACATAAAATACAGCGAAATGACAGGGAATAAAAAATATTAAATGAGTGATTAGTTGCTATGTTCAATACAGTTGCTTTTTTTGAGAACTCTAATCAGGTAAATAGCTGAAGTTATTAGTTGGTCATTAAAAACGGCCGTGCTTTGTTGAACTATGTGGTTCAAACGATGAGACCATATTCATGAAACAGTCTTTACTAGCTAATTCGTTTCCACAAAAATGCAGCACAAATAAGCAAGCATTTTAACGTTTTCAATACACTAATCTACTATTACTGTTCAATCGCTGGAGTGTTTTTATTTTTTATTTTTTAAATGCCTTTAAAATGTGTAGTTTTGTGAACACGGACGAAGAAACGCCAGCCCCGAAGCTCATCCGTAAACCACATAAACAGCTCATATGCGCTTAATATAGCTCTTTAAAATGATATTCTGTTTACATTGTGTACAGTCGCTGGAGTGTTTTTATTTAAATGCTTTTAAAGAGACCGAGAGCTCGGAGCCTTGACTCTCATGTCAGTAAAACAGAAAACACTGGCTGAAGGCAGCTCTCTCCGTTTTAAATGAAACTGCTTGCAAACTCCTGAAATTAGCTCTTGTTCAAAGGGGTTGACGGAATGAAATCGCTGGAACATTTAAATTTTAAAAGGCCGTATTTATTTTCATTTTCCGCTCCACCCCTTCAGTGGAGTGGAATGGCCTAAACTGGGCATTATTTTTCGTACGTGACCTGTGGTTAGAAGCATTGTTTCTTGTTAGCAAGACATATGGCTTAATAAATTATGTTCTTGGGCATAATTTGCAAGCTAACATGAAGTAAAAGCTATAACCTACGTTTAACCTAAATATAAATGATTTTATTCAGTATTTTTGTGCGTCCTCTATAAAGCAACATTTATGAGTAGTGCGCATGCGCACAAATGCCTAAGGGAACTTTCGGAGTATAAGAGGGAAACTGTGCTAAATCAAACATAAAATACAGCGAAATGACAGGGAGCAAGAAAATATTACGTGAGTGATTAGGTGCTTTGTTCAATACAGGTGCATTTTTTTGAGAACTCTAATCAGGTAAATAGCAGAAGTTATTAGTTGGTCATTAAAAACGGCCGTGCTTTGTTGAACTATGTGGTTCAAACGATGAGACCATATTCATGAAACAGTCTTTACTAGCTAATTCGTTTCCACAAAAATGCAGCACAAATAAGCAAGCATTTTAACGTTTTAAATACACTAATCTACAATTATTGTTCAATCGCTGGAGTGTTTTTTTATTTTTTAAATGCCTTTAAAATATGTAGTTTTGTGAACACGGACGAAGAAACGCCAGCCCCGAAGGTCATCCGTAAACCACATAAACAGCTCATATGCGCTTAATATAGCTCTTTAAAATGATATTCTGTTTACATTGTGTACAGTCGCTGGAGTGTTTTTATTTAAATGCTTTTAAAGAGACCGAGAGCTCGGAGCCTTGACTCTCATGTCAGTAAAACAGAAAACACTGGCTGAAGGCAGCTCTCTCCGTTTTAAATGAAACTGCTTGCAAACTCCTGAAATTAGCTCTTGTTCAAAGGGGTTGACGGAATGAAATCGCTGGAACATTTAAATTTTAAAAGGCCGTATTTATTTTCATTTTCCGCTCCACCCCTTCAGTGGAGTGGAATGGCCTAAACTGGGCATTATTTTTCGTACGTGACCTGTGGTTAGAAGCATTGTTTCTTGTTAGCAAGACATATGGCTTAATAAATTATGTTCTTGGGCATAATTTGCAAGCTAACATGAAGTAAAAGCTATAACCTACGTTTAACCTAAATATAAATGATTTTATTCAGTATTTTTGTGCGTCCTCTATAAAGCAACATTTATGAGTAGTGCGCATGCGCACAAATGCCTAAGGGAACTTTCGGAGTATAAGAGGGAAACTGTGCTAAATCAAACATAAAATACAGCGAAATGACAGGGAGCAAGAAAATATTACGTGAGTGATTAGGTGCTTTGTTCAATACAGGTGCATTTTTTTGAGAACTCTAATCAGGTAAATAGCAGAAGTTATTAGTTGGTCATTAAAAACGGCCGTGCTTTGTTGAACTATGTGGTTCAAACGATGAGACCATATTCATGAAACAGTCTTTACTAGCTAATTCGTTTCCACAAAAATGCAGCACAAATAAGCAAGCATTTTAACGTTTTCAATACACTAATCTACTATTACTGTTCAATCGCTGGAGTGTTTTTATTTTTTATTTTTTAAATGCCTTTAAAATGTGTAGTTTTGTGAACACGGACGAAGAAACGCCAGCCCCGAAGCTCATCCGTAAACCATATAAAGCAGCTCATATGCGCTTAATATAGCTCTTTAAAATGATATTATGTTTACATTGCGTACAGTCGCTGGAGTGTTTTTATTTAAATGCTTTTAAAAGAGGCTCAGTGATGTAGTTCGCAGACCGAGAGCTCGGAGCCTTGACTCTCATGTCAGTACAACAGAAAACACTGGCTGAAGGCAGCTCTCTCCGTTTTAAATGAAACTGCTTGCAAACTCCTGAAATTAGCTCTTGTTCAAAGGGGTTGACGGAATGAAATCGCTGGAACATTTAAATTTTAAAAGGCCGTATTTATTTTCATTTTCCGCTAAACCCCTTCAGTGGAGTGGAATGGCCTAAACTGGGCATTATTTTTCGTACGTGACCTGTGGTTAGAAGCATTGTTTCTTGTTAGCAAGACATATGGCTTAATAAATTATGTTCTTGGGCATAATTTGCAAGCTAACATGCAGTAAAAGCTATAACCTACGTTTAACCTAAATATAAATGATTTTATTCAGTATTTTTGTGCGTCCTCTATAAAGCACCATTTATGAGTAGTGCGCATGCGCACAAATGCCTAAGGGAACTTTCGGAGTATAAGAGGGAAACTGTGCTAAATCAAACATAAAATACAGCGAAATGACAGGGAGCAAGAAAATATTACGTGAGTGATTAGGTGCTTTGTTCAATACAGGTGCATTTTTTTGAGAGCTCTAATCAGTTAAATAGCATAAGTTATTGGTGAGGTTAACAACAGCCGTACTTTGTTGAACTAACGTGGTTCAAACGATGAGACCATATGAAACAGTCTTTACTAGCTTATTCGTTTCCACAAAAATGCTGCACAAATAAGCAAGCATTTTAACGTTTTAAAAACACTAATCTACAATTATTGTTCAATCGCTGGAGTGTTTTATTTTTTATTATTTTTAATGCCTTTAAAATATGTAGTTTTGTGAACACGGACAAAGAAACGCCAGCCCCGAAGCTCATCCGTAAACCACATAAACAGCTCATATGCGCTTAATATAGCTCTTTAAAATGATATTCTGTTTACATTGTGTACAGTCGCTGGAGTGTTTTTATTTAAATGCTTTTAAAGAGGCTCAGTGGTGTAGTTCGCAGACCGAGAGCTCGGAGCCTTGACTCTCATGTCAGTAAAACAGAAAACACTGGCTGAAGACAGCTCTCTCCGTTTTAAATGAAACTGCTTGCAAACTCCTGAAATTAGCTCTTGTTCAAAGGGGTTGACGGAATGAAATCGCTGGAACATTTAAATTTTAAAAGGCCGTATTTATTTTCATTTTCCGCTCCACCCCTTCAGTGGAGTGGAATGGCCTAAACTGGGCATTATTTTTCGTACGTGACCTGTGGTTAGAAGCATTGTTTCTTGTTAGCAAGACATATGCCTTAATAAATTATGTTCTTGGGCATAATTTGCAAGCTAACATGAAGTAAAAGCTATAACCTACGTTTAACCTAAATATAAATGATTTTATTCAGTATTTTTGTGCGTCCTCTATAAAGCAACATTTATGAGTAGTGCGCATGCGCACAAATGCCTAAGGGAACTTTCGGAGTATAAGAGGGTGTGAAAGAAAAATTCATTCACACCCTTTCTGTGTGATTTTAGAAGCATTTAGTTTTTCTTTAAATAGAGACACCCAGAGGGCAAAGAGACATAAAAGGTAAAGAATGTCACCTAGATGAGGGGAAGCAGCTGGGGAAGCAAATGGGCACCTTTGGTGACCCAAAAGGTCTCTTAGAAGGTTTTCTATAGGTTGACTAGTATGCTAAAAAAGGAGTTTTCTTTGGTCCCTGGGGGATAGGGAGTTACAGGCTGTTTTAAGATATAACCTTGAGGACTAGGGAAGGGATATAAAAGTGGAGGAAGCCCTCCCTTCTTTGTCACATTCTGCAGCAACCTGTGTTCCTGTATGACTGTCTGACCTTCTTTGCAAAGAATAAATCCTTACAAAAGACAATTGATTGAGTTTGTCTCTTATGCGATGAGAGTCGTTTGATTTTTGCCACGACAATTTGGCGTCAGAAGTGGGATTTCCTTGGATGTGCCTTTTGGACCCGAGAGCGGACGGTGATTGATCATCCTGGACTTAGAAGTCGCAGCCCTACCCCGAATAGATTGAGGGACGAGGGGCCGTCCGCCAGGGCCCAAGAGGGACACCACTGGAAACAACAAAACGAACCCGAGTGGCATCAGAACTCTCCGGTAAGAGACTGATTTAAATGGTTTAGAAACATTTTGGGGTTTTAAAAGTGTTTTGAGAAAATTTTGGGTACTGAATTATAATTGGAATTGAGACAAACCATAGTGGCTGGTCTGACTCTGTGGGTAGCGTGATGGGGCATCACGCGTGATTTGAGGCAAATCACAAAACGACAGCACAGATAATACAGGAAAATTGAAAAAGAAAATTGTGTGGGGAAAGCAAGCGTGATTAAGGTTTCACTAAGAAATTGAAATCAGCAGATTGGGAGATTTCAGAGATCGAAATCACGTAAGCAAGTACGACACAAGGAGTAAGTTTCAAGTGGGGTGTTAGGCTGTGTGGGGTCATTATTAATCGGAGCGGAGGCCGCTTCGCCCTCCCGACTAGGGGTTAGGAGTCGGAACTGTTGGAGACGTCTAACAGATTATTTAAGGCGCCGGGGTACCCAGGGGAAAGAGAGTCACTATGGGGAAATCTCAGAGTAAATTTGATAAATATGATACACCGGTGTTTGATCAAATGAGAAAATTGTATGGCCAAAAATGCATGAAATATATAGGAAAGTTGGATGAATATTATGATGTCCCAGAGGAGGGAACGTTTAGTGTTAAGAGATTAGGAGTGGTAAAGGAGTCGATTGAAGAGGGTAGCAGTAAAGCACAGAAAAGATGCTGTGCGAAACATGTTTGTCGGAATTGTGAACAGACAGTGAATTGTTGGATAAGGGAGGCAGATAGAAGAGAGAGGAAAATGATACAGAAAGAGTTGGGAGAGAACAGGATAAAAAAGGAAAATAATAAGGAATGTGAGGGAGAAGTGATTGCAAAGTGTGAACTTTTGAACATGTGTGATGCCTTCGCTTCTCCACAAATGATATCACCACATGAACCTACTAACAAGTGTAATGTCTCTGTGTTTTCACATGTACCGCCGTATCATCACTATCCCGTGGCTGAGCTGCAAGCCCTGAAAGTGGACCCCGATCTCGACTGCTCTCCACCGAAAAGACCAACATCATCACTAATGAGACCAACATCACCACAACAACAGGTGAAAGCCGCAGGGGGCCAAAAAGAGGAAGAAGAAGACCCCGAAACGATTCCTGAGACCCCCAACAATGAAATTAAAGAGGAGAAGGCACGCAGACTCCCCCCAACAAAACAAAAGAAAGACAAGAACTGCCTTAAGAGAAGAAATGGTGAGCAAAACAGCATTTCCAGCACGTGTGGGCACAGCAAGGAGTGGCAACTGTTGCCAGAGCAGAAAAGAATCTGTTCAAGACTATTATCATCGATTGTGCGAGACTTTCAACAAACACAGCGGCTTGAAAGAGCCCGACGAGAGAGGAAATCAACCTGAAACCTGGGAGTGTCATCTGCGAAGCTGGTTTCTGAGTGGACTGAAACCTGAAATTGCACGAGCAATGAAATCCAGCTACATCGAGTGGAAGAATGGGCGGCTGTCTGCTATTTTAGCGCACGCTTTGCATACCGAAGAACAACAAACGGTGAAGGCGAAAAGGGTTGAAGCAAGGACTGATAAAGAACTACAGCTGGCCATGGTGCAGGCTGTAAACGCAACCTGGGGGTTATTCTGCTGCCCGATATCAACAGACAAGAGGGGGAAGAGGAAAAGGACGGGGTGTAAGACCCCTGAGCTGGACTGGAAGAAACCCAGGACTGCGTACCCGCAAGTTTTGTGGGGGTACTGATTTTGACTTCAGACGATGTACCAAATGCAGACTGTGTGAGAAAGATGGTCACTGGGCCCCGAGAATGCCCTGAGTACCAGCAGAATCAAGCGGACTGAAGTGAGAAAAACGGAGAGCAGGGAGGAGGGGTCCCGGGTGAACAGCCAACAGCTACAGTGCAGGGAAGTGAACATTCTTTTTAACCACACACACAGACACATACACTGATGTAAATACTGCTCTCTGCAATGAAGAAAAGCTTGCGTTTACACACATTCTGATACAAACACTGCTGTAAGCAATGAAGAAAAGCTTGCATTTCTTTGTGTGTTTTTGATTTGAGTAATGAAATTACTGATAAATGTGTAACAAAGTATGAAAGTGAAGAATTTAAAATAAGTTATAAAAGTTCCACAATACCCATGCTGGTAGAGGGGGTATTAGTTGAATCTCTAGCAGATTCTGGGGCATAACAATTTTTGTTTGTGACTATGTGATCTGCAATGTCAACCGTCATTAACTAATAAATTAAATGAGTACATTTCTGAAGTAGGGCACAAGATTTTTATTTTTTATTTTTTGAAAGATTCACGGCACCCTAAAAAAGAGGGGGGCTGAGTGTTAAAACAATCATTTTCTAATTTACTGGCATGCCCTGTACCCCTTATGGGTCGAGATTACTAAAATTTAAAACTAAATTTGATGCTTGTCACTGACTCCTGGGGTGTCAGAGTGACAGAGCAGGAGGAGAAATCGTGCAGTCTGCAAGATAAGACCCGGTGGGCTTAGAGGGTGTGTGAATTGGCTAAGAATTGAACAGAGCCATTTAATGCACAAATTATGCTGTTTGACAAATTACATTGCACATCACATGTCATAATGGGAAAAATAGACTACCAATAGGAGAAAGATTGGTTTAGAGGAGAGGTAGGAAAACTTTGAGCAGTAAAAAGATATTTTAGACAGAAAAGGTGTGTGCGGTTTCAATTAGCCTGACAGAAAAAAAAAAAAACAAAAAAAAAAAAAAAAAAATTGAATTTTTAGCTGATTCAGGGGCTACAAGATCAACAGTGCGGCTATGTGACTTACCATGTGTACCAGAGCTAACAGATCAATTTTCTGGGTCTCTCTGTGCGTCAGGACGTACAATGTCTGAGAGATTTACAGAACCATTAATTTGCGAAACAGAAACAGGAAGGGTGCTAAAACATGCATTCTTGCTTTCAAAAACTTGTCCCGTACCCATTTTAGGACGAGATCTGATGTGCAAACTGAATTTGAGGCTCATTGCTGAATCTCACGGGTGGTGTCAGATGTGTAAAAAGAGATGAGCAATGGAGCTGTTTGCACGAAGAGTCTCAATGGGCTTACGAATGGCACATCATAAATCTTGATTGGGCTACAATGATGTGCGAAAAAGCTAGGGAATGTATAACATGCTCTGAGGCAGAAATAATGGCACCTGATGATTTGCATTGTACGTCACATGTTGTAGTGGAAAGGGATGAAAACTACGAAAAAGATTGGTTTGAGCAGACTTGTGCAGAGACTCTGAGTTTTGACAAAATGTTTTGGCGAAAGGATGTGTGTGCGTTGGCAGCATGCCTTTCAGAGGCGCAGTCTAAACAATGCAGAGCAGAGCAGACAGTTCCACATTTGTCGTTAGCGAAGGCTAAAGGACAGGCAGAGGTTGGTTTGTTTATAAAACAATGTGTCGATAGTTTAGACTGGAGAGAAATAGACTCAGGATTGAAACACAGTGAGACTTTGAAAGCATTTATGATGACAGTTGAATGCAAAATTGAGGTTGAAAGAATTATAAGACCAATTCTAAATGACAAAACTGACTGGGAGAATCAGTGCATGGCAAATGTTTACACCTCAGATATGCACCCTGCTTTGGCAGAGGTGCCTTCTAAATTCTGGGCCAAACACAAATATGATGTGGGCTTGATTAAGGGATGTAAACCGGTTGTGATCACTCCAAAATCTGATTACAGACCGTGTCAACACCAGTACCTCCTGAAACAGAGGCGATACTGGGAATAAAACTAGTGTTTGAGGCACTATTGAAAAAAGGTGTAATAATGCTATGTAATGATTTTTCCTGTGAAAAAAGTGGCGCTTTGTCCACGATTTAAAAGTAAAAGCAGTAAACGCAGCTGTCAGAAAAAGAGCTCCATTAGTGCCAAATCTATATGCATTTTTGTTGCAAAATTTCACAAGATGTGACTTTCTACTCAGTGGTAGACTTGCCTGGAACCTCTGACCCTGACAGCTGGAACTGCTGTATTTCAATATGTAACACACTATCAAAAGCTAGTTTTTAAACCAAAAGTTTACATTTTTAAGACATGTCATACACCCAACAGCAAATCCCTGTCTGAGAATAAAAAAACAAAAAAAACAAATGTTGTCATTTTTGGGAGTGTGTTCGTATTGCAGAACATTCATCCCCAACTATGTGATTATTGAACAGCCCCTGTGAGCCCTAACTCTAGGGAAGGGGTTGAGATCATGCAACAACATTGAAGGGCCAGAGGAGGCGGCCGAGGCATTCATGAACATAAAGTTTCAGCTGTCTCTGGCGCCAACTTTGGACCTACAGGTACCAACTAATTCTTTTTGTTGAGATGGTGGATGAGAAAATGGGTTTATGACCTCTGTTTTATTGCAGTATCATGGAGACAGACTGTGACCTGTGGCCTATTTTTTCAATCAAGCTAGAACCAGTAGTAGCAGGCCTGCCTTGCTGTCTGAGGGCAGTGGCATCTGCTGAGAAGGCCTTGATGATGTCTAGAGATTTCATAGGGTATTATGACCTGATATTGATTGTCTGGCACACAGTGTCCATGATTCTGCACGAGCAGAAAACATTGCATTTATTGACGGCTCGTTGGTTGCGATACCATACTATCTTGCTCGATATTTCGAAAACAGTGTTGAAAGTTGCACAACCTTGAATCCTGCCACCCTCCTTCAGACAGAGGAGGGTGGGGAGGAACAACTGTTGTTTGACTGCGCTTGATCAAGTGAGTATGCCATGTGCAGATCTTTCAGATGTACCACTTGAAAACACAAAATGTCCTCCTTGTGGATGGTTCGGCGTTCAGAGATCCACAAACAGGTCAGAACAAAGTTGGCTATTCTGTGACGATGAGTTTGAAATTGTGACATTTGGCTCGTTGCCATAAAACGATTCAGCACAAGCAGCAGAGCTTGTGACTGTAACAGAGGCGTGAAAACTCAGGACGAATAAGTGCGTTACGAGGTATACAAACTCGCGTTACGATTTTTTAGTTTTTTCAAGATTTTGGAGCACTGTGGAAACAGAGCATTTTTAAAATTCAGATGGGCGCCCAATAATTCATGCTCCCCTTTTTGGCAGCTTCATTAGAAGCAATTTTGCTGCCTGACAAGATAGCCATTTGTAAATGTGCAGCACACACAAATAACAAAGATTTAGTATCCACAGGAAACGTCAGAGCGGACGCGACAGCGAAGGTCGCTGTGGCTAAATAGCCAAAGAAACAGAATGTACTTTGTTATGTGAAAATAATGATGATACTTTCTTCTTGTTTACAGAACATGCAGACTTTTGCTTTAGGGACAGAGAGAAACCTGTGGAGGAAGTCTGGCTGGACGTTGTTTGGGAAAGCTGTGATGGCAAGCCTTGTTTACCCCGACACTTCTTTCCTCACTATGCAAAAATGATGCATGGGTTGGACCAAGCATCAGAAGGGGGAATGGTAGCACAGATGAAAGAATTGTGCACAATGAAAGAATTGTGGTCACAAAGGGGTTAACAAAATTTTGTGAAAATTTTTTGTAAAAGATGTGTAATTTGGAACAAACATAATGTGGCAAAAGGGATAAAAATGTCCCGAGCATCCCAGCCACCACCAGCAGACTCATTTGGTGATGGTTTTCATTAAATTGACCCCATGTGGGGGGGAAAGTACTGCTTGGTGATGATTGACATGTGGTCCAAATAGGTGGAAGTTTTTCCAGTCTCGAAACAGGCAGCAGCAGCAGCAGCAGTAGAAAAGGCTGTGTTGACTGAAATAGTCCCGAGATGGAAAAACCCATGGAAAATTAGCTCAGACAATGCCACACATTTTGTTAATGAGTCAATAAAACAAATTGGTCAAATTTTGTGAGGAAACTGGACCTACATGGGTTGAGGTGCTTCCCATTGTTCTTGTATACAAGAATGAGGAAAAGATCTAGGGTAAACCTGAGCTCATACAAAATTCTCTTTGGTAGACCACTGTTTATGGGAATAGAAGGGGGCAAACAACAGCTGCCATCAACAGGATCGTGTGAGCATGACATGTTAGGTTATTGCAAAGAAATGTCTTCTCTGTTGTCTAAATGTCTGTGTACAGGTGAAAGCAGCTCAAGGAAAGGTTGCTGAAAGTTCCTTGCACAACATCAAACCGGGTGATTTCGTGGGGGATGAGATCTGAGGAATGAGTAAAAGGTGGCTGGGCAAATTCAATGTGTTCCTAACTACACACACAGCTGTGAAGGTAGCTGACGTGAGAGCCACGTGGATTCATGCTAGCCACTGTAAAAGGTCCCATCTACATCCTGGGAGGAGGAGCGGATGGAGTAAAGAGATTTGAGGCAGACTACAGCGACAACATTACAAATATTGTGGCGCAATTGAGAAGGGCCGTAAAAGAGCCCGAAAAAGCTGATTCCATACAAGCAGAATGGTGGACCAGCCTCGGGGGAGGTTGGGCCTACTGGTTGTGTAGCACTGTGTTACCGATGATAGCAGTGGGACTGTTGTTGCTGATGTGTTTACCATGTTTCTTGCAAATTATATCCAGCTCAGTACAGAGACTGGTGAAGACAGGGGTTTCACTTCAAATGGTTAAGATGGATGTATTGACTGACAATGTGATTATGGGGACGTGGGAACCACCAATGGATAGGGATGATCAGTAATGATGAGGGCCATGACAGACGACAATTGACTTAAGGAGTTTTGAGTAAAAAGGTGGTTTAAATGTGGTTTAATGATTAACCCAAATTTTCCTACTGATCTATCTTACCTTGTTTAAGCTTGCATTTTAAAAAGGGTTATACCCACAAAAAAAAATGAGCGTGAAGCTTGGGTTCACAAATTTAAGAGAATGATCATTTATATGAAAGTCAGAGATGAAGAGTATAAATGTGATGTAATTACTTAAATTTGCTTAAAAGGGGTTCTAATTAAGGGAAAAATGTATACCTGATGATATAAATATGTATTCTAACCTGAATGAAAGTAGTGATTAACAATGATGATAGCAGTAGTGGAACTTACAGTGAAATGAATTGAGACAGGATGAAACGACGAAGGTTTTAAGCAGGTCATTTGTCCGTGTTACGAGACAATGCAACAAGACGAAGGGATTGACTGTCTTTATGTCTGTAACTGTAATGTGTGGCTTGCTTTTGAAAGGGGGGGGGGGGAAAGACCCCCAAAACAAAAAGCCTTTGCATATTTTTGAGTTTAGTAGTGATGAAGTTTTTGAGTTTCATATGTGTAACATCTCTATTTAATATCTGAGAAGTGACTGAGGGTCTGACCCATGTCAGGAATGCAATAACAGTGCTTATTCGTTTAGCCCGGCTTCCAGAGAACAAATGAGAGGATGTGAGAAGGATTGTTTATGATTTTTGTACTAGCATTAGTAGATGATTTCAAGTGTGATGAATTTTTTTTCAATTATTAGTTATCAATGAATGATAAAAAGGGGGAATTGTGAAAGAAAAATTCATTCACACCCTTTCTGTGTGATTTTAGAAGCATTTAGTTTTTCTTTAAATAGAGACACCCAGAGGGCAAAGAGACATAAAAGGTAAAGAATGTCACCTAGATGAGGGGAAGCAGCTGGGGAAGCAAATGGGCACCTTTGGTGACCCAAAAGGTCTCTTAGAAGGTTTTCTATAGGTTGACTAGTATGCTAAAAAAGGAGTTTTCTTTGGTCCCTGGGGGATAGGGAGTTACAGGCTGTTTTAAGATATAACCTTGAGGACTAGGGAAGGGATATAAAAGTGGAGGAAGCCCTCCCTTCTTTGTCACATTCTGCAGCAACCTGTGTTCCTGTATGACTGTCTGACCTTCTTTGCAAAGAATAAATCCTTACAAAAGACAATTGATTGAGTTTGTCTCTTATGCGATGAGAGTCGTTTGATTTTTGCCACGACAGAGGGAAACTGTGCTAAATCAAACATAAAATACAGCGAAATGACAGGGAATAAAAAATATTAAATGAGTGATTAGTTGCTATGTTCAATACAGTTGCTTTTTTTGAGAACTCTAATCAGGTAAATAGCTGAAGTTATTAGTTGGTCATTAAAAACGGCCGTGCTTTGTTGAACTATGTGGTTCAAACGATGAGACCATATTCATGAAACAGTCTTTACTAGCTAATTCGTTTCCACAAAAATGCAGCACAAATAAGCAAGCATTTTAACGTTTTCAATACACTAATCTACTATTACTGTTCAATCGCTGGAGTGTTTTTATTTTTTATTTTTTAAATGCCTTTAAAATGTGTAGTTTTGTGAACACGGACGAAGAAACGCCAGCCCCGAAGCTCATCCGTAAACCACATAAACAGCTCATATGCGCTTAATATAGCTCTTTAAAATGATATTCTGTTTACATTGTGTACAGTCGCTGGAGTGTTTTTATTTAAATGCTTTTAAAGAGACCGAGAGCTCGGAGCCTTGACTCTCATGTCAGTAAAACAGAAAACACTGGCTGAAGGCAGCTCTCTCCGTTTTAAATGAAACTGCTTGCAAACTCCTGAAATTAGCTCTTGTTCAAAGGGGTTGACGGAATGAAATCGCTGGAACATTTAAATTTTAAAAGGCCGTATTTATTTTCATTTTCCGCTCCACCCCTTCAGTGGAGTGGAATGGCCTAAACTGGGCATTATTTTTCGTACGTGACCTGTGGTTAGAAGCATTGTTTCTTGTTAGCAAGACATATGGCTTAATAAATTATGTTCTTGGGCATAATTTGCAAGCTAACATGAAGTAAAAGCTATAACCTACGTTTAACCTAAATATAAATGATTTTATTCAGTATTTTTGTGCGTCCTCTATAAAGCAACATTTATGAGTAGTGCGCATGCGCACAAATGCCTAAGGGAACTTTCGGAGTATAAGAGGGAAACTGTGCTAAATCAAACATAAAATACAGCGAAATGACAGGGAGCAAGAAAATATTACGTGAGTGATTAGGTGCTTTGTTCAATACAGGTGCATTTTTTTTGAGAACTCTAATCAGGTAAATAGCAGAAGTTATTAGTTGGTCATTAAAAACGGCCGTGCTTTGTTGAACTATGTGGTTCAAACGATGAGACCATATTCATGAAACAGTCTTTACTAGCTAATTCGTTTCCACAAAAATGCAGCACAAATAAGCAAGCATTTTAACGTTTTAAATACACTAATCTACAATTATTGTTCAATCGCTGGAGTGTTTTTTTATTTTTTAAATGCCTTTAAAATATGTAGTTTTGTGAACACGGACGAAGAAACGCCAGCCCCGAAGGTCATCCGTAAACCACATAAACAGCTCATATGCGCTTAATATAGCTCTTTAAAATGATATTCTGTTTACATTGTGTACAGTCGCTGGAGTGTTTTTATTTAAATGCTTTTAAAGAGACCGAGAGCTCGGAGCCTTGACTCTCATGTCAGTAAAACAGAAAACACTGGCTGAAGGCAGCTCTCTCCGTTTTAAATGAAACTGCTTGCAAACTCCTGAAATTAGCTCTTGTTCAAAGGGGTTGACGGAATGAAATCGCTGGAACATTTAAATTTTAAAAGGCCGTATTTATTTTCATTTTCCGCTCCACCCCTTCAGTGGAGTGGAATGGCCTAAACTGGGCATTATTTTTCGTACGTGACCTGTGGTTAGAAGCATTGTTTCTTGTTAGCAAGACATATGGCTTAATAAATTATGTTCTTGGGCATAATTTGCAAGCTAACATGAAGTAAAAGCTATAACCTACGTTTAACCCTTATGTGTTGTTAGGGACGTTTTCGTCCACTGAGGGGTGCTGTTGAGTCTTAATTTGGCCACAACTTTTTCTCTGTTAAAGCAAATGGAATGATTTTTGGTGACTAATCTTATTTTGATACATATTTTGGGAAAATGCTTTGAAATTTTTCAAAAACTCAACAGTTCACTGTGGGCAAATTTACTACCCTTTCGTTATGTTTCGTGGCTGAAAACAGCCACTACTTTAAACTGCTGTAAAAATGTATCAGATAAATATTTTTTTCAAATTTTTTTGCATAAATCTATTAATCAACCTCAGTCCTGCTCAAAAATACTAAATGTTTAAAAGAAAATCAGGATTTTAACTCTTTAATTGCCAAATTCCTAAATGATGTCACAGATTTTGGGAAAATAAAAACACAAAATTACTAATTTTCAATATAAAAGGTAATTGTGGCCTGGATTTCTTTTAACCTTTTTAACAGTCTTGGACATGTGAAAGATTAGTAAGAACATTGGCTTTCATGCATTGTTAGTTTTGGCGCAGCATCAGATTTTCTTTTTTTCTCCCTCATTTATTGTTTGTGGCTGTTTTTGCCCCATTGACTTCCATTATAACCACATTTTTTGATTGCAAAGCCATGACACCATATAATGCTGAATTCTTGATTGTTTGTGGTTTTCCCTGTTGGGAAGGGGTCAAATTTGTAAATTGTACTGTTGATTATCAGTTGGCCCCATTAACCCTTTAGATAGGCCTTTGCAAAAAAAAGCTTAGTTTTACATAGAGTTCTATGGAGTATAACAGCATATTATAGTGTATGTGTGTGTGAGCGTGTGTGAGTGTGTGAAAGTGAGTGAAAGTGAGAGAAAGTGTGTGAAAGTGTGTGAAAGTGTGAGAGAGACCTTTGTGCACCTTGATACCCCTGAGAAAATCTAAATAAGCACCTCAGCTCTCAGAACGACATGGAGTAAACAAAAATAAAGAAAGTATATTTATGTATTTGTTTACCATATAGTTCTGAGAGCTGAAGTGCTTTTTTTTATTTTCTGAGATGTATCAAGGTGCACAGAGGTCTCTCTCACACTCACAGACACTCACACACACTCTCATACACTCGCACACACTTTCACACACTCACACACGCTCACACACACATACACACACGCACACTATAATATGCCGTTATACTCCATAGAACTCTATGTAGAACTAAGCTTTTTTTTGCAAAGGCCTATCTAAAGGGTTAATGGGGCCAACTGATAATCAACAGTACATTTTACAAATTTGACCCCTTCCCAACAGGGAAAACCACAAACAATCAAGAATTCAGCATTATATGGTGTCATGGCTTTGCAATCAAAAAATGTGGTTATAATGGAAGTCAATGGGGCAAAAACAGCCACAAACAATAAATGAGGGAGAAAAAAAAGAAAATCTGATGCTGCGCCAAAACTAACAATGCATGAAAGCCAATGTTCTTACTAATCTTTCACATGTCCAAGACTGTTAAAAAGGTTAAAAAAAATCCAGGCCACAATTACCTTTTATATTGAAAATTAGTAATTTTGTGTTTTTTTTTTCCCAAAATCTGCGACATCATTTAGGAATTTGGCAATTAAAGAGTTAAAATCCTGAATTTTTTTTTAAACATTTAGTATTTTTGAGCAGGACTGAGGTTGATTAATAGATTTATGCAAAAAAATGTGAAAAAAATATTTATCTGATACATTTTTACAGCAGTTTAAAGTAGTGGCTGTTTTCAGCCACGAAACATAACGAAAGGTTGTAAATTGAAACAATGCACAAGGGTTAACCTAAATATAAATGATTTTATTCAGTATTTTTGTGCGTCCTCTATAAAGCAACATTTATGAGTAGTGCGCATGCGCACAAATGCCTAAGGGAACTTTCGGAGTATAAGAGGGAAACTGTGCTAAATCAAACATAAAATACAGCGAAATGACAGGGAGCAAGAAAATATTACGTGAGTGATTAGGTGCTTTGTTCAATACAGGTGCATTTTTTTGAGAACTCTAATCAGGTAAATAGCAGAAGTTATTAGTTGGTCATTAAAAACGGCCGTGCTTTGTTGAACTATGTGGTTCAAACGATGAGACCATATTCATGAAACAGTCTTTACTAGCTAATTCGTTTCCACAAAAATGCAGCACAAATAAGCAAGCATTTTAACGTTTTAAATACACTAATCTACAATTATTGTTCAATCGCTGGAGTGTTTTTTTATTTTTTAAATGCCTTTAAAATATGTAGTTTTGTGAACACGGACGAAGAAACGCCAGCCCCGAAGGTCATCCGTAAACCACATAAACAGCTCATATGCGCTTAATATAGCTCTTTAAAATGATATTCTGTTTACATTGTGTACAGTCGCTGGAGTGTTTTTATTTAAATGCTTTTAAAGAGACCGAGAGCTCGGAGCCTTGACTCTCATGTCAGTAAAACAGAAAACACTGGCTGAAGGCAGCTCTCTCCGTTTTAAATGAAACTGCTTGCAAACTCCTGAAATTAGCTCTTGTTCAAAGGGGTTGACGGAATGAAATCGCTGGAACATTTAAATTTTAAAAGGCCGTATTTATTTTCATTTTCCGCTCCACCCCTTCAGTGGAGTGGAATGGCCTAAACTGGGCATTATTTTTCGTACGTGACCTGTGGTTAGAAGCATTGTTTCTTGTTAGCAAGACATATGGCTTAATAAATTATGTTCTTGGGCATAATTTGCAAGCTAACATGAAGTAAAAGCTATAACCTACGTTTAACCTAAATATAAATGATTTTATTCAGTATTTTTGTGCGTCCTCTATAAAGCAACATTTATGAGTAGTGCGCATGCGCACAAATGCCTAAGGGAACTTTCGGAGTATAAGAGGGAAACTGTGCTAAATCAAACATAAAATACAGCGAAATGACAGGGAGCAAGAAAATATTACGTGAGTGATTAGGTGCTTTGTTCAATACAGGTGCATTTTTTTGAGAACTCTAATCAGGTAAATAGCAGAAGTTATTAGTTGGTCATTAAAAACGGCCGTGCTTTGTTGAACTATGTGGTTCAAACGATGAGACCATATTCATGAAACAGTCTTTACTAGCTAATTCGTTTCCACAAAAATGCAGCACAAATAAGCAAGCATTTTAACGTTTTAAATACACTAATCTACAATTATTGTTCAATCGCTGGAGTGTTTTTTTATTTTTTAAATGCCTTTAAAATATGTAGTTTTGTGAACACGGACGAAGAAACGCCAGCCCCGAAGGTCATCCGTAAACCACATAAACAGCTCATATGCGCTTAATATAGCTCTTTAAAATGATATTCTGTTTACATTGTGTACAGTCGCTGGAGTGTTTTTATTTAAATGCTTTTAAAGAGACCGAGAGCTCGGAGCCTTGACTCTCATGTCAGTAAAACAGAAAACACTGGCTGAAGGCAGCTCTCTCCGTTTTAAATGAAACTGCTTGCAAACTCCTGAAATTAGCTCTTGTTCAAAGGGGTTGACGGAATGAAATCGCTGGAACATTTAAATTTTAAAAGGCCGTATTTATTTTCATTTTCCGCTCCACCCCTTCAGTGGAGTGGAATGGCCTAAACTGGGCATTATTTTTCGTACGTGACCTGTGGTTAGAAGCATTGTTTCTTGTTAGCAAGACATATGGCTTAATAAATTATGTTCTTGGGCATAATTTGCAAGCTAACATGAAGTAAAAGCTATAACCTACGTTTAACCTAAATATAAATGATTTTATTCAGTATTTTTGTGCGTCCTCTATAAAGCAACATTTATGAGTAGTGCGCATGCGCACAAATGCCTAAGGGAACTTTCGGAGTATAAGAGGGAAACTGTGCTAAATCAAACATAAAATACAGCGAAATGACAGGGAGCAAGAAAATATTACGTGAGTGATTAGGTGCTTTGTTCAATACAGGTGCATTTTTTTGAGAACTCTAATCAGGTAAATAGCAGAAGTTATTAGTTGGTCATTAAAAACGGCCGTGCTTTGTTGAACTATGTGGTTCAAACGATGAGACCATATTCATGAAACAGTCTTTACTAGCTAATTCGTTTCCACAAAAATGCAGCACAAATAAGCAAGCATTTTAACGTTTTCAATACACTAATCTACTATTACTGTTCAATCGCTGGAGTGTTTTTATTTTTTATTTTTTAAATGCCTTTAAAATGTGTAGTTTTGTGAACACGGACGAAGAAACGCCAGCCCCGAAGCTCATCCGTAAACCATATAAAGCAGCTCATATGCGCTTAATATAGCTCTTTAAAATGATATTATGTTTACATTGCTTACAGTCGCTGGAGTGTTTTTATTTAAATGCTTTTAAAAGAGGCTCAGTGATGTAGTTCGCAGACCGAGAGCTCGGAGCCTTGACTCTCATGTCAGTACAACAGAAAACACTGGCTGAAGGCAGCTCTCTCCGTTTTAAATGAAACTGCTTGCAAACTCCTGAAATTAGCTCTTGTTCAAAGGGGTTGACGGAATGAAATCGCTGGAACATTTAAATTTTAAAAGGCCGTATTTATTTTCATTTTCCGCTAAACCCCTTCAGTGGAGTGGAATGGCCTAAACTGGGCATTATTTTTCGCACGTGACCTGTGGTTAGAAGCATTGTTTCTTGTTAGCAAGACATATGGCTTAATAAATTATGTTCTTGGGCATAATTTGCAAGCTAACATGCAGTAAAAGCTATAACCTACGTTTAACCTAAATATAAATGATTTTATTCAGTATTTTTGTGCGTCCTCTATAAAGCACCATTTATGAGTAGTGCGCATGCGCACAAATGCCTAAGGGAACTTTCGGAGTATAAGAGGGAAACTGTGCTAAATCAAACATAAAATACAGCGAAATGACAGGGAGCAAGAAAATATTACGTGAGTGATTAGGTGCTTTGTTCAATACAGGTGCATTTTTTTGAGAGCTCTAATCAGTTAAATAGCATAAGTTATTGGTGAGGTTAACAACAGCCGTACTTTGTTGAACTAACGTGGTTCAAACGATGAGACCATATGAAACAGTCTTTACTAGCTTATTCGTTTCCACAAAAATGCTGCACAAATAAGCAAGCATTTTAACGTTTTAAAAACACTAATCTACAATTATTGTTCAATCGCTGGAGTGTTTTATTTTTTATTATTTTTAATGCCTTTAAAATATGTAGTTTTGTGAACACGGACGAAGAAACGCCAGCCCCGAAGCTCATCCGTAAACCACATAAACAGCTCATATGCGCTTAATATAGCTCTTTAAAATGATATTCTGTTTACATTGTGTACAGTCGCTGGAGTGTTTTTATTTAAATGCTTTTAAAGAGGCTCAGTGGTGTAGTTCGCAGACCGAGAGCTCGGAGCCTTGACTCTCATGTCAGTAAAACAGAAAACACTGGCTGAAGACAGCTCTCTCCGTTTTAAATGAAACTGCTTGCAAACTCCTGAAATTAGCTCTTGTTCAAAGGGGTTGACGGAATGAAATCGCTGGAACATTTAAATTTTAAAAGGCCGTATTTATTTTCATTTTCCGCTCCACCCCTTCAGTGGAGTGGAATGGCCTAAACTGGGCATTATTTTTCGTACGTGACCTGTGGTTAGAAGCATTGTTTCTTGTTAGCAAGACATATGCCTTAATAAATTATGTTCTTGGGCATAATTTGCAAGCTAACATGAAGTAAAAGCTATAACCTACGTTTAACCTAAATATAAATGATTTTATTCAGTATTTTTGTGCGTCCTCTATAAAGCAACATTTATGAGTAGTGCGCATGCGCACAAATGCCTAAGGGAACTTTCGGAGTATAAGAGGGAAACTGTGCTAAATCAAACATAAAATACAGCGAAATGACAGGGAATAAAAAATATTAAATGAGTGATTAGTTGCTATGTTCAATACAGTTGCTTTTTTTGAGAACTCTAATCAGGTAAATAGCAGAAGTTATTAGTTGGTCATTAAAAACGGCCGTGCTTTGTTGAACTATGTGGTTCAAACGATGAGACCATATTCATGAAACAGTCTTTACTAGCTAATTCGTTTCCACAAAAATGCAGCACAAATAAGCAAGCATTTTAACGTTTTCAATACACTAATCTACTATTACTGTTCAATCGCTGGAGTGTTTTTATTTTTTATTTTTTAAATGCCTTTAAAATGTGTAGTTTTGTGAACACGGACGAAGAAACGCCAGCCCCGAAGCTCATCCGTAAACCACATAAACAGCTCATATGCGCTTAATATAGCTCTTTAAAATGATATTCTGTTTACATTGTGTACAGTCGCTGGAGTGTTTTTATTTAAATGCTTTTAAAGAGACCGAGAGCTCGGAGCCTTGAATCTCATGTCAGTGAAACAGAAAACACTGGCTGAAGGCAGCTCTCTCCGTTTTAAATGAAACTGCTTGCAAACTCCTGAAATTAGCTCTTGTTCAAAGGGGTTGACGGAATGAAATCGCTGGAACATTTAAATTTTAAAAGGCCGTATTTATTTTCATTTTCCGCTCCACCCCTTCAGTGGAGTGGAATGGCCTAAACTGGGCATTATTTTTCGTACGTGACCTGTGGTTAGAAGCATTGTTTCTTGTTAGCAAGACATATGGCTTAATAAATTATGTTCTTGGGCATAATTTGCAAGCTAACATGAAGTAAAAGCTATAACCTACGTTTAACCTAAATATAAATGATTTTATTCAGTATTTTTGTGCGTCCTCTATAAAGCAACATTTATGAGTAGTGCGCATGCGCACAAATGCCTAAGGGAACTTTCGGAGTATAAGAGGGAAACTGTGCTAAATCAAACATAAAATACAGCGAAATGACAGGGAGCAAGAAAATATTACGTGAGTGATTAGGTGCTTTGTTCAATACAGGTGCATTTTTTTGAGAACTCTAATCAGGTAAATAGCAGAAGTTATTAGTTGGTCATTAAAAACGGCCGTGCTTTGTTGAACTATGTGGTTCAAACGATGAGACCATATTCATGAAACAGTCTTTACTAGCTAATTCGTTTCCACAAAAATGCAGCACAAATAAGCAAGCATTTTAACGTTTTCAATACACTAATCTACTATTACTGTTCAATCGCTGGAGTGTTTTTATTTTTTATTTTTTAAATGCCTTTAAAATGTGTAGTTTTGTGAACACGGACGAAGAAACGCCAGCCACGAAGCTCATCCGTAAACCACATAAACAGCTCATATGCGCTTAATATAGCTCTTTAAAATGATATTCTGTTTACATTGTGTACAGTCGCTGGAGTGTTTTTATTTAAATGCTTTTAAAGAGACCGAGAGCTCGGAGCCTTGACTCTCATGTCAGTAAAACAGAAAACACTGGCTGAAGGCAGCTCTCTCCGTTTTAAATGAAACTGCTTGCAAACTCCTGAAATTAGCTCTTGTTCAAAGGGGTTGACGGAATGAAATCGCTGGAACATTTAAATTTTAAAAGGCCGTATTTATTTTCATTTTCCGCTCCACCCCTTCAGTGGAGTGGAATGGCCTAAACTGGGCATTATTTTTCGTACGTGACCTGTGGTTAGAAGCATTGTTTCTTGTTAGCAAGACATATGGCTTAATAAATTATGTTCTTGGGCATAATTTGCAAGCTAACATGAAGTAAAAGCTATAACCTACGTTTAACCTAAATATAAATGATTTTATTCAGTATTTTTGTGCGTCCTCTATAAAGCAACATTTATGAGTAGTGCGCATGCGCACAAATGCCTAAGGGAACTTTCGGAGTATAAGAGGGAAACTGTGCTAAATCAAACATAAAATACAGCGAAATGACAGGGAGCAAGAAAATATTACGTGAGTGATTAGGTGCTTTGTTCAATACAGGTGCATTTTTTTGAGAACTCTAATCAGGTAAATAGCAGAAGTTATTAGTTGGTCATTAAAAACGGCCGTGCTTTGTTGAACTATGTGGTTCAAACGATGAGACCATATTCATGAAACAGTCTTTACTAGCTAATTCGTTTCCACAAAAATGCAGCACAAATAAGCAAGCATTTTAACGTTTTAAATACACTAATCTACAATTATTGTTCAATCGCTGGAGTGTTTTTTTATTTTTTAAATGCCTTTAAAATATGTAGTTTTGTGAACACGGACGAAGAAACGCCAGCCCCGAAGGTCATCCGTAAACCACATAAACAGCTCATATGCGCTTAATATAGCTCTTTAAAATGATATTCTGTTTACATTGTGTACAGTCGCTGGAGTGTTTTTATTTAAATGCTTTTAAAGAGACCGAGAGCTCGGAGCCTTGACTCTCATGTCAGTAAAACAGAAAACACTGGCTGAAGGCAGCTCTCTCCGTTTTAAATGAAACTGCTTGCAAACTCCTGAAATTAGCTCTTGTTCAAAGGGGTTGACGGAATGAAATCGCTGGAACATTTAAATTTTAAAAGGCCGTATTTATTTTCATTTTCCGCTCCACCCCTTCAGTGGAGTGGAATGGCCTAAACTGGGCATTATTTTTCGTACGTGACCTGTGGTTAGAAGCATTGTTTCTTGTTAGCAAGACATATGGCTTAATAAATTATGTTCTTGGGCATAATTTGCAAGCTAACATGAAGTAAAAGCTATAACCTACGTTTAACCTAAATATAAATGATTTTATTCAGTATTTTTGTGCGTCCTCTATAAAGCAACATTTATGAGTAGTGCGCATGCGCACAAATGCCTAAGGGAACTTTCGGAGTATAAGAGGGAAACTGTGCTAAATCAAACATAAAATACAGCGAAATGACAGGGAGCAAGAAAATATTACGTGAGTGATTAGGTGCTTTGTTCAATACAGGTGCATTTTTTTGAGAACTCTAATCAGGTAAATAGCAGAAGTTATTAGTTGGTCATTAAAAACGGCCGTGCTTTGTTGAACTATGTGGTTCAAACGATGAGACCATATTCATGAAACAGTCTTTACTAGCTAATTCGTTTCCACAAAAATGCAGCACAAATAAGCAAGCATTTTAACGTTTTAAATACACTAATCTACAATTATTGTTCAATCGCTGGAGTGTTTTTTTATTTTTTAAATGCCTTTAAAATATGTAGTTTTGTGAACACGGACGAAGAAACGCCAGCCCCGAAGGTCATCCGTAAACCACATAAACAGCTCATATGCGCTTAATATAGCTCTTTAAAATGATATTCTGTTTACATTGTGTACAGTCGCTGGAGTGTTTTTATTTAAATGCTTTTAAAGAGACCGAGAGCTCGGAGCCTTGACTCTCATGTCAGTAAAACAGAAAACACTGGCTGAAGGCAGCTCTCTCCGTTTTAAATGAAACTGCTTGCAAACTCCTGAAATTAGCTCTTGTTCAAAGGGGTTGACGGAATGAAATCGCTGGAACATTTAAATTTTAAAAGGCCGTATTTATTTTCATTTTCCGCTCCACCCCTTCAGTGGAGTGGAATGGCCTAAACTGGGCATTATTTTTCGTACGTGACCTGTGGTTAGAAGCATTGTTTCTTGTTAGCAAGACATATGGCTTAATAAATTATGTTCTTGGGCATAATTTGCAAGCTAACATGAAGTAAAAGCTATAACCTACGTTTAACCTAAATATAAATGATTTTATTCAGTATTTTTGTGCGTCCTCTATAAAGCAACATTTATGAGTAGTGCGCATGCGCACAAATGCCTAAGGGAACTTTCGGAGTATAAGAGGGAAACTGTGCTAAATCAAACATAAAATACAGCGAAATGACAGGGAGCAAGAAAATATTACGTGAGTGATTAGGTGCTTTGTTCAATACAGGTGCATTTTTTTGAGAACTCTAATCAGGTAAATAGCAGAAGTTATTAGTTGGTCATTAAAAACGGCCGTGCTTTGTTGAACTATGTGGTTCAAACGATGAGACCATATTCATGAAACAGTCTTTACTAGCTAATTCGTTTCCACAAAAATGCAGCACAAATAAGCAAGCATTTTAACGTTTTCAATACACTAATCTACTATTACTGTTCAATCGCTGGAGTGTTTTTATTTTTTATTTTTTAAATGCCTTTAAAATGTGTAGTTTTGTGAACACGGACGAAGAAACGCCAGCCCCGAAGCTCATCCGTAAACCATATAAAGCAGCTCATATGCGCTTAATATAGCTCTTTAAAATGATATTATGTTTACATTGCGTACAGTCGCTGGAGTGTTTTTATTTAAATGCTTTTAAAAGAGGCTCAGTGATGTAGTTCGCAGACCGAGAGCTCGGAGCCTTGACTCTCATGTCAGTACAACAGAAAACACTGGCTGAAGGCAGCTCTCTCCGTTTTAAATGAAACTGCTTGCAAACTCCTGAAATTAGCTCTTGTTCAAAGGGGTTGACGGAATGAAATCGCTGGAACATTTAAATTTTAAAAGGCCGTATTTATTTTCATTTTCCGCTAAACCCCTTCAGTGGAGTGGAATGGCCTAAACTGGGCATTATTTTTCGTACGTGACCTGTGGTTAGAAGCATTGTTTCTTGTTAGCAAGACATATGGCTTAATAAATTATGTTCTTGGGCATAATTTGCAAGCTAACATGCAGTAAAAGCTATAACCTACGTTTAACCTAAATATAAATGATTTTATTCAGTATTTTTGTGCGTCCTCTATAAAGCACCATTTATGAGTAGTGCGCATGCGCACAAATGCCTAAGGGAACTTTCGGAGTATAAGAGGGAAACTGTGCTAAATCAAACATAAAATACAGCGAAATGACAGGGAGCAAGAAAATATTACGTGAGTGATTAGGTGCTTTGTTCAATACAGGTGCATTTTTTTGAGAGCTCTAATCAGTTAAATAGCATAAGTTATTGGTGAGGTTAACAACAGCCGTACTTTGTTGAACTAACGTGGTTCAAACGATGAGACCATATGAAACAGTCTTTACTAGCTTATTCGTTTCCACAAAAATGCTGCACAAATAAGCAAGCATTTTAACGTTTTAAAAACACTAATCTACAATTATTGTTCAATCGCTGGAGTGTTTTATTTTTTATTATTTTTAATGCCTTTAAAATATGTAGTTTTGTGAACACGGACGAAGAAACGCCAGCCCCGAAGCTCATCCGTAAACCACATAAACAGCTCATATGCGCTTAATATAGCTCTTTAAAATGATATTCTGTTTACATTGTGTACAGTCGCTGGAGTGTTTTTATTTAAATGCTTTTAAAGAGGCTCAGTGGTGTAGTTCGCAGACCGAGAGCTCGGAGCCTTGACTCTCATGTCAGTAAAACAGAAAACACTGGCTGAAGACAGCTCTCTCCGTTTTAAATGAAACTGCTTGCAAACTCCTGAAATTAGCTCTTGTTCAAAGGGGTTGACGGAATGAAATCGCTGGAACATTTAAATTTTAAAAGGCCGTATTTATTTTCATTTTCCGCTCCACCCCTTCAGTGGAGTGGAATGGCCTAAACTGGGCATTATTTTTCGTACGTGACCTGTGGTTAGAAGCATTGTTTCTTGTTAGCAAGACATATGCCTTAATAAATTATGTTCTTGGGCATAATTTGCAAGCTAACATGAAGTAAAAGCTATAACCTACGTTTAACCTAAATATAAATGATTTTATTCAGTATTTTTGTGCGTCCTCTATAGACCATTTCAAGCGCTATTCGGCGGCTTAAGGAAGTGACGTCGTTGGTCCCAGGACGTTTCCGGTTAGTGGTCCAGCGCATTCAAAACAATGGCGAGAAGCGCTTTATGAACAGTGGGATTGCGGTCATATATATACAAACATCCTGCTTAAATGTCTAAATTAAAATTAGATCCTTGTCGTTCGGTGGTTGTGTGCTCCCTCTGGGGCGGTACTAACATTCTGAGACGTGTTTAACGGTAGATTTCCGCGAAACGTAAGTTACCCGTGTTGCGGCAGTGAAGGAGAAGGCTGGATAACAACAAGCAACTCTAGGATATACAGCGCACATTTCGATTCAGGCAAGTAAATATCGTTTTTAATTAATCAGTTTATTTGTATATCTTTACGTTAACTCTTCAAGTATGATGCCGTATAATTTAAAGTAGCATTTTGTCATTGTTTACATATGCATCTAGCTTTCGTGTGTAACGTTAATGAAAAAAAGCAAGTTTTTTTTTATTTCTGTTTTATTGCTAAGTGTTATGTGGGTTAAATTCATATTAGTCGTCTAGTTATTTTGTCAGTTGACAAATGCAGTGAGTAACATGAAAGTACGTGAATGTCGTATTGTGTAACAGTTTACAAAACGTAATGTTTATGGTAAATATTATTTTCCATCACATAAGCTTTGGTAATGTTAATTCCAAGATGTACTGACGTATTAAGCAATAATAGCATTATTTTTTTTTATATTGTGCATTATATTAAATAATTGTTTTTCTACTTTTATCCTTATATAATGTAAACAAAATTTATACAGGTGATTTCTAATATCATTTGTTTCTTAGTCAAGGAAGCATTTTGATGTAAGCAGTTGTAAATATGCAGCAGGGTCACTAAATCTGACAATACAGTGTAATACTGAAATTTGTTAGCTCCCTGTAATTCCCATAGAATTGGTTAAATGTTATATACATTTTCATAATGATGGCTAATATCCTTTGTTTTGTTTTCTAGAAAGTATTCTAAACTGATGTAAACAGTTGCAGAAATACAGAAGGGTCACCAAATGTGAGAAGGCAGTGTAAGGAGAGCCATCATCTGTAGACACCCAACGACAGCTGATCATCCTGCAGTGACAAACCACATCTGACCATATCAACACCCAGATGTGATTGAGAACTTGAGTGTAGTATTCAGTAATTTAGTGTAGTACTTAAAGCGACTGATGACCAGGCCGGATACAGACTGCTGCTTTTGACATTTGTTCCCTCTTTGTACTCCATTTCAGTTCAAATGTTGTTTCAGTTGTTGTTGTTTCATTTGTTGAAGCATTTTATGTTCATACAAATATTTACATATCAATACATGTGCTGGAAATAAAAACAGTTGAAAGTGAGAGAATGCTTTTTGTTTATATACAGTACTGGTCAAAAGTTTGGACAAAGTATTTTTTTTATGTTTTTGAAATGAGTATTTTATGTTTATTAACATGATTAATTATTTAAATGATTTCTATTATAAAAAATGTTGTGCAAAGCTGAATTAGCATCAGCCTTTACATTACACCAGTATTCATTTTCACATGAATATATATATATATATATATATATATATATATATAATATATATATATATATATATATATAATTTGTGTGGGTGTGAACAGTAAATACGTGCATAAAAACATATATGAATGCTTTATGTGTGTTTGTGTGTGCATTTATTAATCTGCAGATATACAGGTTTATGTAAAACACGTTAGCCAGCATTGAATTGCGACGATCTTGTTTATTTGTGATCACATGATGACTCGGAGCATTCATACCCTCCACTTGCACTGTTCCACAGCAACAAACTTGACCAAACTAACGTTGAACACATGTTGAAATGAATTCAACACGTAATAATAGCATCGAGCGCTTAGTTTTAATAGCATACATTTAGCGTTGTTTGGAACGATATGTATTGTGAAAAGTAATGTACTAATGAAAACAAATATTTAAACAAATACAGACTGACCACGCAATGCAAGTAAATTAATCACGAACAACCTCCGGATATCTTGGGAACAAAACATGAAGTAAGTTGCACTGCTTGCTTCAGACTGATGACATCCATTGTACGAATAAATGTTCACAATATTTCCGTTCATGTGATATGCTTTTAGCAATCTCCCGTGTACACGCACGCAGCATCGATTAGTTAATGAGCAGCTTTTTTACCTTAACTAGCTTTTTCGCTAGATTTTAAAAGAATGTGTTCGTATTGACAGATCGGAGAAATAGCGCTACCGGAAATGTTTCAGGACCGACATGCGCAGTAACGTTCCAACGCGCTTGTTATTGTTTACATCCTTGAAATGGTCTATAAAGCAACATTTATGAGTAGTGCGCATGCGCACAAATGCCTAAGGGAACTTTCGGAGTATAAGAGGGAAACTGTGCTAAATCAAACATAAAATACAGCGAAATGACAGGGAATAAAAAATATTAAATGAGTGATTAGTTGCTATGTTCAATACAGTTGCTTTTTTTGAGAACTCTAATCAGGTAAATAGCTGAAGTTATTAGTTGGTCATTAAAAACGGCCGTGCTTTGTTGAACTATGTGGTTCAAACGATGAGACCATATTCATGAAACAGTCTTTACTAGCTAATTCGTTTCCACAAAAATGCAGCACAAATAAGCAAGCATTTTAACGTTTTCAATACACTAATCTACTATTACTGTTCAATCGCTGGAGTGTTTTTATTTTTTATTTTTTAAATGCCTTTAAAATGTGTAGTTTTGTGAACACGGACGAAGAAACGCCAGCCCCGAAGCTCATCCGTAAACCACATAAACAGCTCATATGCGCTTAATATAGCTCTTTAAAATGATATTCTGTTTACATTGTGTACAGTCGCTGGAGTGTTTTTATTTAACCCTCTGGTGCTCTTCGTTTAGCAGTCACACGTGTGCTCTTCGCGGTCAGAAGTGACCGGACACCTGTAACGCATCCTGTAATTTTTTCAGTAAAACCATTCCAATTCATTTTTGTTTAATAATATTTTTTCTTTTTTCTTTTGCATTTTGAGAGGGTTTTGTGGTAATAATGAATATTTATGCTGTAATTAATATCCATTTTTTGCCATTGAGAATAATAAAAAATTTTATTTAAATTTTTTTTTAAAGTTTTTTTTAATGAATGCAGTATTTCAGGTTGAAATAGAGACTCAGCCATTCAACACTAATTTTTGAAGGCAGATTAGCGCCATCTGTTGGTAAAAAACGAGAAAAACATCTGTAATGGCAGGTGTAACTTCATGCCTGTATAGTTCTCTACAAAGCAGCTTGTGAATTGCCTAGTTGTTTTTAGACAATTGATTCAGCATTTTTATTAGGTGGAATAGTTGAACATACATTTAAACAATCTCAAAGACTATTTCTTATCCAGTTTGGGATAGTTTTTTGTTATAAATATGATTTGAAGTGTTAATTTTTTGTATATGCAAGAGAGTGTGTGTCTTTTGCACTCTGGATATGTAATTTTTTTATACATATATTTTTATTTTATTTTACATCTTCTCAATTTGCTGTGTTTCAGTTCATTTGTGCATGTGTGTGTGGATGTGTGAGAAAGAGACAGAAAAATTCTGTACATTTTTGTATTTTTGTCGATTTCCCATTCATTTCCTGATGTCGGTCATTTTTGACCAAAGAGCACAAGTTTTTTTTTTTTTTTGGAATCGTGCCCTCATTTTTTATGTGTGTCCATAAAAGTCACTGAATTTGGTAGCGTTCTCATGAAGCTGTGATTTTTAAAAAAAAAATTCAAAACAATCGAAAATGTTTTGGTCAAAAGTGACCGAATAGAGGTGAGTTTATTAGTGTGTTTGTGTGTGTGTGTGTGCGTGTGTGTGTGTGTGTGTGTGTCTGTGAATGGGTGTGTTTTAGAGTGTCACCCCTTCACTGCTGTGTACTTTTTTCAGCATTGTGGAGGATTTGTAGATTGTACACACAAAAATTCTCTGAATATTTGTATTTTTGTCAATTTCCCATTCATTTCCAATGGTCGGTCATTTTAGACCGAAGAGCACAAGTTTTTATTTTTATTATTAGTTTTTTTTAATCGTGCCCTAATTTTTTATGTGTGTTCACATTCCAAATGCCATAAAAGTCAATGAATTTGGTGCTGTTCTGATGAAGCTGTGATTTTTTGAAAAATTCTAAACCGAAAATGTTTTGGTCAAAAGTGACCGAATAGAGGTGTGTATATTAATGTGTGTGTGTGTGTGTGCGTGTGTGTGTGAATGGGTGTGTTTATGAATGGGTGTGTTTTAGAGTGTCACCCCTTCACTGCTGTGTACTTTTTTTCAGCATTGTGGAGGATTTGTAGATTGTACACACAAAAATTCTCTGAATATTTGTATTTTTGTCGATTTCCCATTCATTTCCTATGGTCGGTCATTTTAGACCGAAGAGCACAAGTGTGACTATTTTTTTTACGACCACTTAGCCTGCTTGAATCATGCCCTCAATTTTTTTTTGTGTTGACATTCCAAATGGCATAAAAGTCACCGAGTTTCATATCATTCCGATTAAGCAGTGATTTTTAAAAATTCAAAACAGAAAATTTTTCGGTCAGAAGTGACCGAAGAGCACCAGAGGGTTAAATGCTTTTAAAGAGACCGAGAGCTCGGAGCCTTGACTCTCATGTCAGTAAAACAGAAAACACTGGCTGAAGGCAGCTCTCTCCGTTTTAAATGAAACTGCTTGCAAACTCCTGAAATTAGCTCTTGTTCAAAGGGGTTGACGGAATGAAATCGCTGGAACATTTAAATTTTAAAAGGCCGTATTTATTTTCATTTTCCGCTCCACCCCTTCAGTGGAGTGGAATGGCCTAAACTGGGCATTATTTTTCGTACGTGACCTGTGGTTAGAAGCATTGTTTCTTGTTAGCAAGACATATGGCTTAATAAATTATGTTCTTGGGCATAATTTGCAAGCTAACATGAAGTAAAAGCTATAACCTACGTTTAACCTAAATATAAATGATTTTATTCAGTATTTTTGTGCGTCCTCTATAAAGCAACATTTATGAGTAGTGCGCATGCGCACAAATGCCTAAGGGAACTTTCGGAGTATAAGAGGGAAACTGTGCTAAATCAAACATAAAATACAGCGAAATGACAGGGAGCAAGAAAATATTACGTGAGTGATTAGGTGCTTTGTTCAATACAGGTGCATTTTTTTGAGAACTCTAATCAGGTAAATAGCAGAAGTTATTAGTTGGTCATTAAAAACGGCCGTGCTTTGTTGAACTATGTGGTTCAAACGATGAGACCATATTCATGAAACAGTCTTTACTAGCTAATTCGTTTCCACAAAAATGCAGCACAAATAAGCAAGCATTTTAACGTTTTAAATACACTAATCTACAATTATTGTTCAATCGCTGGAGTGTTTTTTTATTTTTTAAATGCCTTTAAAATATGTAGTTTTGTGAACACGGACGAAGAAACGCCAGCCCCGAAGGTCATCCGTAAACCACATAAACAGCTCATATGCGCTTAATATAGCTCTTTAAAATGATATTCTGTTTACATTGTGTACAGTCGCTGGAGTGTTTTTATTTAAATGCTTTTAAAGAGACCGAGAGCTCGGAGCCTTGACTCTCATGTCAGTAAAACAGAAAACACTGGCTGAAGGCAGCTCTCTCCGTTTTAAATGAAACTGCTTGCAAACTCCTGAAATTAGCTCTTGTTCAAAGGGGTTGACGGAATGAAATCGCTGGAACATTTAAATTTTAAAAGGCCGTATTTATTTTCATTTTCCGCTCCACCCCTTCAGTGGAGTGGAATGGCCTAAACTGGGCATTATTTTTCGTACGTGACCTGTGGTTAGAAGCATTGTTTCTTGTTAGCAAGACATATGGCTTAATAAATTATGTTCTTGGGCATAATTTGCAAGCTAACATGAAGTAAAAGCTATAACCTACGTTTAACCTAAATATAAATGATTTTATTCAGTATTTTTGTGCGTCCTCTATAAAGCAACATTTATGAGTAGTGCGCATGCGCACAAATGCCTAAGGGAACTTTCGGAGTATAAGAGGGAAACTGTGCTAAATCAAACATAAAATACAGCGAAATGACAGGGAGCAAGAAAATATTACGTGAGTGATTAGGTGCTTTGTTCAATACAGGTGCATTTTTTTGAGAACTCTAATCAGGTAAATAGCAGAAGTTATTAGTTGGTCATTAAAAACGGCCGTGCTTTGTTGAACTATGTGGTTCAAACGATGAGACCATATTCATGAAACAGTCTTTACTAGCTAATTCGTTTCCACAAAAATGCAGCACAAATAAGCAAGCATTTTAACGTTTTCAATACACTAATCTACTATTACTGTTCAATCGCTGGAGTGTTTTTATTTTTTATTTTTTAAATGCCTTTAAAATGTGTAGTTTTGTGAACACAGACGAAGAAACGCCAGCCCCGAAGCTCATCCGTAAACCACATAAACAGCTCATATGCGCTTAATATAGCTCTTTAAAATGATATTCTGTTTACATTGTGTACAGTCGCTGGAGTGTTTTTATTTAAATGCTTTTAAAGAGACCGAGAGCTCGGAGCCTTGACTCTCATGTCAGTAAAACAGAAAACACTGGCTGAAGGCAGCTCTCTCCGTTTTAAATGAAACTGCTTGCAAACTCCTGAAATTAGCTCTTGTTCAAAGGGGTTGACGGAATGAAATCGCTGGAACATTTAAATTTTAAAAGGCCGTATTTATTTTCATTTTCCGCTCCACCCCTTCAGTGGAGTGGAATGGCCTAAACTGGGCATTATTTTTCGTACGTGACCTGTGGTTAGAAGCATTGTTTCTTGTTAGCAAGACATATGGCTTAATAAATTATGTTCTTGGGCATAATTTGCAAGCTAACATGAAGTAAAAGCTATAACCTACGTTTAACCTAAATATAAATGATTTTATTCAGTATTTTTGTGCGTCCTCTATAAAGCAACATTTATGAGTAGTGCGCATGCGCACAAATGCCTAAGGGAACTTTCGGAGTATAAGAGGGAAACTGTGCTAAATCAAACATAAAATACAGCGAAATGACAGGGAGCAAGAAAATATTACGTGAGTGATTAGGTGCTTTGTTCAATACAGGTGCATTTTTTTGAGAACTCTAATCAGGTAAATAGCAGAAGTTATTAGTTGGTCATTAAAAACGGCCGTGCTTTGTTGAACTATGTGGTTCAAACGATGAGACCATATTCATGAAACAGTCTTTACTAGCTAATTCGTTTCCACAAAAATGCAGCACAAATAAGCAAGCATTTTAACGTTTTCAATACACTAATCTACTATTACTGTTCAATCGCTGGAGTGTTTTTATTTTTTATTTTTTAAATGCCTTTAAAATGTGTAGTTTTGTGAACACGGACGAAGAAACGCCAGCCCCGAAGCTCATCCGTAAACCACATAAACAGCTCATATGCGCTTAATATAGCTCTTTAAAATGATATTCTGTTTACATTGTGTACAGTCGCTGGAGTGTTTTTATTTAAATGCTTTTAAAGAGACCGAGAGCTCGGAGCCTTGACTCTCATGTCAGTAAAACAGAAAACACTGGCTGAAGGCAGCTCTCTCCGTTTTAAATGAAACTGCTTGCAAACTCCTGAAATTAGCTCTTGTTCAAAGGGGTTGACGGAATGAAATCGCTGGAACATTTAAATTTTAAAAGGCCGTATTTATTTTCATTTTCCGCTCCACCCCTTCAGTGGAGTGGAATGGCCTAAACTGGGCATTATTTTTCGTACGTGACCTGTGGTTAGAAGCATTGTTTCTTGTTAGCAAGACATATGGCTTAATAAATTATGTTCTTGGGCATAATTTGCAAGCTAACATGAAGTAAAAGCTATAACCTACGTTTAACCTAAATATAAATGATTTTATTCAGTATTTTTGTGCGTCCTCTATAAAGCAACATTTACGAGTAGTGCGCATGCGCACAAATGCCTAAGGGAACTTTCGGAGTATAAGAGGGAAACTGTGCTAAATCAAACATAAAATACAGCGAAATGACAGGGAGCAAGAAAATATTACGTGAGTGATTAGGTGCTTTGTTCAATACAGGTGCATTTTTTTGAGAACTCTAATCAGGTAAATAGCAGAAGTTATTAGTTGGTCATTAAAAACGGCCGTGCTTTGTTGAACTATGTGGTTCAAACGATGAGACCATATTCATGAAACAGTCTTTACTAGCTAATTCGTTTCCACAAAAATGCAGCACAAATAAGCAAGCATTTTAACGTTTTCAATACACTAATCTACTATTACTGTTCAATCGCTGGAGTGTTTTTATTTTTTATTTTTTAAATGCCTTTAAAATGTGTAGTTTTGTGAACACGGACGAAGAAACGCCAGCCCCGAAGCTCATCCGTAAACCACATAAACAGCTCATATGCGCTTAATATAGCTCTTTAAAATGATATTCTGTTTACATTGTGTACAGTCGCTGGAGTGTTTTTATTTAAATGCTTTTAAAGAGACCGAGAGCTCGGAGCCTTGACTCTCATGTCAGTAAAACAGAAAACACTGGCTGAAGGCAGCTCTCTCCGTTTTAAATGAAACTGCTTGCAAACTCCTGAAATTAGCTCTTGTTCAAAGGGGTTGACGGAATGAAATCGCTGGAACATTTAAATTTTAAAAGGCCGTATTTATTTTCATTTTCCGCTCCACCCCTTCAGTGGAGTGGAATGGCCTAAACTGGGCATTATTTTTCGTACGTGACCTGTGGTTAGAAGCATTGTTTCTTGTTAGCAAGACATATGGCTTAATAAATTATGTTCTTGGGCATAATTTGCAAGCTAACATGAAGTAAAAGCTATAACCTACGTTTAACCTAAATATAAATGATTTTATTCAGTATTTTTGTGCGTCCTCTATAAAGCAACATTTATGAGTAGTGCGCATGCGCACAAATGCCTAAGGGAACTTTCGGAGTATAAGAGGGAAACTGTGCTAAATCAAACATAAAATACAGCGAAATGACAGGGAGCAAGAAAATATTACGTGAGTGATTAGGTGCTTTGTTCAATACAGGTGCATTTTTTTGAGAACTCTAATCAGGTAAATAGCAGAAGTTATTAGTTGGTCATTAAAAACGGCCGTGCTTTGTTGAACTATGTGGTTCAAACGATGAGACCATATTCATGAAACAGTCTTTACTAGCTAATTCGTTTCCACAAAAATGCAGCACAAATAAGCAAGCATTTTAACGTTTTAAATACACTAATCTACAATTATTGTTCAATCGCTGGAGTGTTTTTTTATTTTTTAAATGCCTTTAAAATATGTAGTTTTGTGAACACGGACGAAGAAACACCAGCCCCGAAGGTCATCCGTAAACCACATAAACAGCTCATATGCGCTTAATATAGCTCTTTAAAATGATATTCTGTTTACATTGTGTACAGTCGCTGGAGTGTTTTTATTTAAATGCTTTTAAAGAGACCGAGAGCTCGGAGCCTTGACTCTCATGTCAGTAAAACAGAAAACACTGGCTGAAGGCAGCTCTCTCCGTTTTAAATGAAACTGCTTGCAAACTCCTGAAATTAGCTCTTGTTCAAAGGGGTTGACGGAATGAAATCGCTGGAACATTTACATTTTAAAAGGCCGTATTTATTTTCATTTTCCGCTCCACCCCTTCAGTGGAGTGGAATGGCCTAAACTGGGCATTATTTTTCGTACGTGACCTGTGGTTAGAAGCATTGTTTCTTGTTAGCAAGACATATGGCTTAATAAATTATGTTCTTGGGCATAATTTGCAAGCTAACATGAAGTAAAAGCTATAACCTACGTTTAACCTAAATATAAATGATTTTATTCAGTATTTTTGTGCGTCCTCTATAAAGCAACATTTATGAGTAGTGCGCATGCGCACAAATGGCCAAGGGAACTTTCGGAGTATAAGAGGGAAACTGTGCTAAATCAAACATAAAATACAGCGAAATGACAGGGAGCAAGAAAATATTACGTGAGTGATTAGGTGCTTTGTTCAATACAGGTGCATTTTTTTGAGAACTCTAATCAGGTAAATAGCAGAAGTTATTAGTTGGTCATTAAAAACGGCCGTGCTTTGTTGAACTATGTGGTTCAAACGATGAGACCATATTCATGAAACAGTCTTTACTAGCTAATTCGTTTCCACAAAAATGCAGCACAAATAAGCAAGCATTTTAACGTTTTCAATACACTAATCTACTATTACTGTTCAATCGCTGGAGTGTTTTTATTTTTTATTTTTTAAATGCCTTTAAAATGTGTAGTTTTGTGAACACGGACGAAGAAACGCCAGCCCCGAAGCTCATCCGTAAACCACATAAACAGCTCATATGCGCTTAATATAGCTCTTTAAAATGATATTCTGTTTACATTGTGTACAGTCGCTGGAGTGTTTTTATTTAAATGCTTTTAAAGAGACCGAGAGCTCGGAGCCTTGACTCTCATGTCAGTAAAACAGAAAACACTGGCTGAAGGCAGCTCTCTCCGTTTTAAATGAAACTGCTTGCAAACTCCTGAAATTAGCTCTTGTTCAAAGGGGTTGACGGAATGAAATCGCTGGAACATTTAAATTTTAAAAGGCCGTATTTATTTTCATTTTCCGCTCCACCCCTTCAGTGGAGTGGAATGGCCTAAACTGGGCATTATTTTTCGTACGTGACCTGTGGTTAGAAGCATTGTTTCTTGTTAGCAAGACATATGGCTTAATAAATTATGTTCTTGGGCATAATTTGCAAGCTAACATGAAGTAAAAGCTATAACCTACGTTTAACCTAAATATAAATGATTTTATTCAGTATTTTTGTGCGTCCTCTATAAAGCAACATTTACGAGTAGTGCGCATGCGCACAAATGCCTAAGGGAACTTTCGGAGTATAAGAGGGAAACTGTGCTAAATCAAACATAAAATACAGCGAAATGACAGGGAGCAAGAAAATATTACGTGAGTGATTAGGTGCTTTGTTCAATACAGGTGCATTTTTTTGAGAACTCTAATCAGGTAAATAGCAGAAGTTATTAGTTGGTCATTAAAAACGGCCGTGCTTTGTTGAACTATGTGGTTCAAACGATGAGACCATATTCATGAAACAGTCTTTACTAGCTAATTCGTTTCCACAAAAATGCAGCACAAATAAGCAAGCATTTTAACGTTTTCAATACACTAATCTACTATTACTGTTCAATCGCTGGAGTGTTTTTATTTTTTATTTTTTAAATGCCTTTAAAATGTGTAGTTTTGTGAACACGGACGAAGAAACGCCAGCCCCGAAGCTCATCCGTAAACCACATAAACAGCTCATATGCGCTTAATATAGCTCTTTAAAATGATATTCTGTTTACATTGTGTACAGTCGCTGGAGTGTTTTTATTTAAATGCTTTTAAAGAGACCGAGAGCTCGGAGCCTTGACTCTCATGTCAGTAAAACAGAAAACACTGGCTGAAGGCAGCTCTCTCCGTTTTAAATGAAACTGCTTGCAAACTCCTGAAATTAGCTCTTGTTCAAAGGGGTTGACGGAATGAAATCGCTGGAACATTTAAATTTTAAAAGGCCGTATTTATTTTCATTTTCCGCTCCACCCCTTCAGTGGAGTGGAATGGCCTAAACTGGGCATTATTTTTCGTACGTGACCTGTGGTTAGAAGCATTGTTTCTTGTTAGCAAGACATATGGCTTAATAAATTATGTTCTTGGGCATAATTTGCAAGCTAACATGAAGTAAAAGCTATAACCTACGTTTAACCTAAATATAAATGATTTTATTCAGTATTTTTGTGCGTCCTCTATAAAGCAACATTTATGAGTAGTGCGCATGCGCACAAATGCCTAAGGGAACTTTCGGAGTATAAGAGGGAAACTGTGCTAAATCAAACATAAAATACAGCGAAATGACAGGGAGCAAGAAAATATTACGTGAGTGATTAGGTGCTTTGTTCAATACAGGTGCATTTTTTTGAGAACTCTAATCAGGTAAATAGCAGAAGTTATTAGTTGGTCATTAAAAACGGCCGTGCTTTGTTGAACTATGTGGTTCAAACGATGAGACCATATTCATGAAACAGTCTTTACTAGCTAATTCGTTTCCACAAAAATGCAGCACAAATAAGCAAGCATTTTAACGTTTTCAATACACTAATCTACTATTACTGTTCAATCGCTGGAGTGTTTTTATTTTTTATTTTTTAAATGCCTTTAAAATGTGTAGTTTTGTGAACACGGACGAAGAAACGCCAGCCCCGAAGCTCATCCGTAAACCATATAAAGCAGCTCATATGCGCTTAATATAGCTCTTTAAAATGATATTATGTTTACATTGCGTACAGTCGCTGGAGTGTTTTTATTTAAATGCTTTTAAAAGAGGCTCAGTGATGTAGTTCGCAGACCGAGAGCTCGGAGCCTTGACTCTCATGTCAGTACAACAGAAAACACTGGCTGAAGGCAGCTCTCTCCGTTTTAAATGAAACTGCTTGCAAACTCCTGAAATTAGCTCTTGTTCAAAGGGGTTGACGGAATGAAATCGCTGGAACATTTAAATTTTAAAAGGCCGTATTTATTTTCATTTTCCGCTAAACCCCTTCAGTGGAGTGGAATGGCCTAAACTGGGCATTATTTTTCGTACGTGACCTGTGGTTAGAAGCATTGTTTCTTGTTAGCAAGACATATGGCTTAATAAATTATGTTCTTGGGCATAATTTGCAAGCTAACATGCAGTAAAAGCTATAACCTACGTTTAACCTAAATATAAATGATTTTATTCAGTATTTTTGTGCGTCCTCTATAAAGCACCATTTATGAGTAGTGCGCATGCGATCAAATGCCTAAGGGAACTTTCGGAGTATAAGAGGGAAACTGTGCTAAATCAAACATAAAATACAGCGAAATGACAGGGAGCAAGAAAATATTACGTGAGTGATTAGGTGCTTTGTTCAATACAGGTGCATTTTTTTGAGAGCTCTAATCAGTTAAATAGCATAAGTTATTGGTGAGGTTAACAACAGCCGTACTTTGTTGAACTAACGTGGTTCAAACGATGAGACCATATGAAACAGTCTTTACTAGCTTATTCGTTTCCACAAAAATGCTGCACAAATAAGCAAGCATTTTAACGTTTTAAAAACACTAATCTACAATTATTGTTCAATCGCTGGAGTGTTTTATTTTTTATTATTTTTAATGCCTTTAAAATATGTAGTTTTGTGAACACGGACGAAGAAACGCCAGCCCCGAAGCTCATCCGTAAACCACATAAACAGCTCATATGCGCTTAATATAGCTCTTTAAAATGATATTCTGTTTACATTGTGTACAGTCGCTGGAGTGTTTTTATTTAAATGCTTTTAAAGAGGCTCAGTGGTGTAGTTCGCAGACCGAGAGCTCGGAGCCTTGACTCTCATGTCAGTAAAACAGAAAACACTGGCTGAAGACAGCTCTCTCCGTTTTAAATGAAACTGCTTGCAAACTCCTGAAATTAGCTCTTGTTCAAAGGGGTTGACGGAATGAAATCGCTGGAACATTTAAATTTTAAAAGGCCGTATTTATTTTCATTTTCCGCTCCACCCCTTCAGTGGAGTGGAATGGCCTAAACTGGGCATTATTTTTCGTACGTGACCTGTGGTTAGAAGCATTGTTTCTTGTTAGCAAGACATATGGCTTAATAAATTATGTTCTTGGGCATAATTTGCAAGCTAACATGAAGTAAAAGCTATAACCTACGTTTAACCTAAATATAAATGATTTTATTCAGTATTTTTGTGCGTCCTCTATAAAGCAACATTTATGAGTAGTGCGCATGCGCACAAATGCCTAAGGGAACTTTCGGAGTATAAGAGGGAAACTGTGCTAAATCAAACATAAAATACAGCGAAATGACAGGGAGCAAGAAAATATTACGTGAGTGATTAGGTGCTTTGTTCAATACAGGTGCATTTTTTTGAGAACTCTAATCAGGTAAATAGCAGAAGTTATTAGTTGGTCATTAAAAACGGCCGTGCTTTGTTGAACTATGTGGTTCAAACGATGAGACCATATTCATGAAACAGTCTTTACTAGCTAATTCGTTTCCACAAAAATGCAGCACAAATAAGCAAGCATTTTAACGTTTTCAATACACTAATCTACTATTACTGTTCAATCGCTGGAGTGTTTTTATTTTTTATTTTTTAAATGCCTTTAAAATGTGTAGTTTTGTGAACACGGACGAAGAAACGCCAGCCCCGAAGCTCATCCGTAAACCACATAAACAGCTCATATGCGCTTAATATAGCTCTTTAAAATGATATTCTGTTTACATTGTGTACAGTCGCTGGAGTGTTTTTATTTAAATGCTTTTAAAGAGACCGAGAGCTCGGAGCCTTGACTCTCATGTCAGTAAAACAGAAAACACTGGCTGAAGGCAGCTCTCTCCGTTTTAAATGAAACTGCTTGCAAACTCCTGAAATTAGCTCTTGTTCAAAGGGGTTGACGGAATGAAATCGCTGGAACATTTAAATTTTAAAAGGCCGTATTTATTTTCATTTTCCGCTCCACCCCTTCAGTGGAGTGGAATGGCCTAAACTGGGCATTATTTTTCGTACGTGACCTGTGGTTAGAAGCATTGTTTCTTGTTAGCAAGACATATGGCTTAATAAATTATGTTCTTGGGCATAATTTGCAAGCTAACATGAAGTAAAAGCTATAACCTACGTTTAACCTAAATATAAATGATTTTATTCAGTATTTTTGTGCGTCCTCTATAAAGCAACATTTATGAGTAGTGCGCATGCGCACAAATGCCTAAGGGAACTTTCGGAGTATAAGAGGGAAACTGTGCTAAATCAAACATAAAATACAGCGAAATGACAGGGAGCAAGAAAATATTACGTGAGTGATTAGGTGCTTTGTTCAATACAGGTGCATTTTTTTGAGAACTCTAATCAGGTAAATAGCAGAAGTTATTAGTTGGTCATTAAAAACGGCCGTGCTTTGTTGAACTATGTGGTTCAAACGATGAGACCATATTCATGAAACAGTCTTTACTAGCTAATTCGTTTCCACAAAAATGCAGCACAAATAAGCAAGCATTTTAACGTTTTCAATACACTAATCTACTATTACTGTTCAATCGCTGGAGTGTTTTTATTTTTTATTTTTTAAATGCCTTTAAAATGTGTAGTTTTGTGAACACGGACGAAGAAACGCCAGCCCCGAAGCTCATCCGTAAACCACATAAACAGCTCATATGCGCTTAATATAGCTCTTTAAAATGATATTCTGTTTACATTGTGTACAGTCGCTGGAGTGTTTTTATTTAAATGCTTTTAAAGAGACCGAGAGCTCGGAGCCTTGACTCTCATGTCAGTAAAACAGAAAACACTGGCTGAAGGCAGCTCTCTCCGTTTTAAATGAAACTGCTTGCAAACTCCTGAAATTAGCTCTTGTTCAAAGGGGTTGACGGAATGAAATCGCTGGAACATTTAAATTTTAAAAGGCCGTATTTATTTTCATTTTCCGCTCCACCCCTTCAGTGGAGTGGAATGGCCTAAACTGGGCATTATTTTTCGTACGTGACCTGTGGTTAGAAGCATTGTTTCTTGTTAGCAAGACATATGGCTTAATATATTATGTTCTTGGGCATAATTTGCAAGCTAACATGAAGTAAAAGCTATAACCTACGTTTAACCTAAATATAAATGATTTTATTCAGTATTTTTGTGCGTCCTCTATAAAGCAACATTTATGAGTAGTGCGCATGCGCACAAATGCCTAAGGGAACTTTCGGAGTATAAGAGGGAAACTGTGCTAAATCAAACATAAAATACAGCGAAATGACAGGGAGCAAGAAAATATTACGTGAGTGATTAGGTGCTTTGTTCAATACAGGTGCATTTTTTTGAGAACTCTAATCAGGTAAATAGCAGAAGTTATTAGTTGGTCATTAAAAACGGCCGTGCTTTGTTGAACTATGTGGTTCAAACGATGAGACCATATTCATGAAACAGTCTTTACTAGCTAATTCGTTTCCACAAAAATGCAGCACAAATAAGCAAGCATTTTAACGTTTTAAATACACTAATCTACAATTATTGTTCAATCGCTGGAGTGTTTTTTTATTTTTTAAATGCCTTTAAAATATGTAGTTTTGTGAACACGGACGAAGAAACGCCAGCCCCGAAGGTCATCCGTAAACCACATAAACAGCTCATATGCGCTTAATATAGCTCTTTAAAATGATATTCTGTTTACATTGTGTACAGTCGCTGGAGTGTTTTTATTTAAATGCTTTTAAAGAGACCGAGAGCTCGGAGCCTTGACTCTCATGTCAGTAAAACAGAAAACACTGGCTGAAGGCAGCTCTCTCCGTTTTAAATGAAACTGCTTGCAAACTCCTGAAATTAGCTCTTGTTCAAAGGGGTTGACGGAATGAAATCGCTGGAACATTTAAATTTTAAAAGGCCGTATTTATTTTCATTTTCCGCTCCACCCCTTCAGTGGAGTGGAATGGCCTAAACTGGGCATTATTTTTCGTACGTGACCTGTGGTTAGAAGCATTGTTTCTTGTTAGCAAGACATATGGCTTAATAAATTATGTTCTTGGGCATAATTTGCAAGCTAACATGAAGTAAAAGCTATAACCTACGTTTAACCTAAATATAAATGATTTTATTCAGTATTTTTGTGCGTCCTCTATAAAGCAACATTTATGAGTAGTGCGCATGCGCACAAATGCCTAAGGGAACTTTCGGAGTATAAGAGGGAAACTGTGCTAAATCAAACATAAAATACAGCGAAATGACAGGGAGCAAGAAAATATTACGTGAGTGATTAGGTGCTTTGTTCAATACAGGTGCATTTTTTTGAGAACTCTAATCAGGTAAATAGCAGAAGTTATTAGTTGGTCATTAAAAACGGCCGTGCTTTGTTGAACTATGTGGTTCAAACGATGAGACCATATTCATGAAACAGTCTTTACTAGCTAATTCGTTTCCACAAAAATGCAGCACAAATAAGCAAGCATTTTAACGTTTTCAATACACTAATCTACTATTACTGTTCAATCGCTGGAGTGTTTTTATTTTTTATTTTTTAAATGCCTTTAAAATGTGTAGTTTTGTGAACACGGACGAAGAAACGCCAGCCCCGAAGCTCATCCGTAAACCATATAAAGCAGCTCATATGCGCTTAATATAGCTCTTTAAAATGATATTATGTTTACATTGCGTACAGTCGCTGGAGTGTTTTTATTTAAATGCTTTTAAAAGAGGCTCAGTGATGTAGTTCGCAGACCGAGAGCTCGGAGCCTTGACTCTCATGTCAGTACAACAGAAAACACTGGCTGAAGGCAGCTCTCTCCGTTTTAAATGAAACTGCTTGCAAACTCCTGAAATTAGCTCTTGTTCAAAGGGGTTGACGGAATGAAATCGCTGGAACATTTAAATTTTAAAAGGCCGTATTTATTTTCATTTTCCGCTAAACCCCTTCAGTGGAGTGGAATGGCCTAAACTGGGCATTATTTTTCGTACGTGACCTGTGGTTAGAAGCATTGTTTCTTGTTAGCAAGACATATGGCTTAATAAATTATGTTCTTGGGCATAATTTGCAAGCTAACATGCAGTAAAAGCTATAACCTACGTTTAACCTAAATATAAATGATTTTATTCAGTATTTTTGTGCGTCCTCTATAAAGCACCATTTATGAGTAGTGCGCATGCGATCAAATGCCTAAGGGAACTTTCGGAGTATAAGAGGGAAACTGTGCTAAATCAAACATAAAATACAGCGAAATGACAGGGAGCAAGAAAATATTACGTGAGTGATTAGGTGCTTTGTTCAATACAGGTGCATTTTTTTGAGAGCTCTAATCAGTTAAATAGTGTAGTAAAGAGAGCATGGTTCCTTTAAGAGTATTCACTGTGTTTATTCTGTTTCTATTCCTATTGGCTGTTTAGTTACGTTATTTGCGGAGTTATGTGGTACGAAAACTCCTGTTTAGTTCATTAGAGAGGTTGCTCGCATGCTCATCGCACGGTCGGAAAAGCTGCCGTTCTGTGCCGGAGCAAGAGCACCAAATAGCGGAATAGTGTGACATCTAAGGACATGTAAGCTGGTTTTTATGTCACTTGCACTGTTGTGACTAGATTGTGAATGTACGTTGTTTAAAACGTTAAGTAAACACTATACGGAAAAGACGATCCTCTTGTCGTGCCTCATTCCCACGCATCCACGCAGGCCAACGCAAAGCGAAACTAACCGCACGCACGACAACTGGTGTCAGAAGCGGGGATTTCATCTGGAAATTTCAACTACACGTCAGAACGAGAGAAAAGTCGGATATTGTTGAAACAATTTATTTGACAGAAGTGGATAAGCGGCAGCCAAGTTGTTAGCGATCTTCCAGGACAAGACGCAAGCAGACTGACGTCACCGCGCCGATGAGAACTGCGTTGACTCAACTACAAAGTGAATTGTCAGAGATAAGAGACTTGAATGCACCACAAGAACATTTGTAAAGTTTACTGAAAAAAAAAAACAAAGTAAAAAAAAAAAAAAAAGAAAAGAAAAAAGATTTAAAAGAAGGAAAAAAAAATACAAAAAAAAAAAAAAAAAAAAAAAAAAAGTAAAAAAAAGATATAAAAAAAAAAAAAAAAAAAAAAAAAGATTTACAAGAAACAAAAAAAAAAAAAAAAAAAAAAAAAAAAAACAGGAAAAAATATTACAAAAAAAAGAAAGAAAAAAGGAATGAAAGAAAGTACATAAATTACAACATGTCCCAAGAAGAATCGTGTAATGGAGCTATGGCAGAAGCCCCTGATTCCAACCAACCCCCAGACTGGCTTAAGACAATGCTCGAAAACCAAAATAAGAATAATGAGCAACTGCAAATGATGATGGCTCCATTATTGACTCATATTACAAGTTGTACACAAGCCCCACAGACATCAATGTTCACTGCACCAAAGGGCGACACACGTGAGAGCTCTCAGCCTGTTGTTAGAGAAAGGAGGGTGCCTTATTCCGATCCATCCTTCTTTCAGGACAATACTGAAAGGTCACGCAACGTCACAGACGGGCCATTTGCTGCTGAGCTAGAAGTAATACAACAGAGAGCACGTACTTCAGGTCCGTCCAGAGCTACCCTTTCCATGGAGACTGGCACAAGACAACGAAACACTGAGCGTGGCTTCCATCCAGTTCCACATACTTATGTAGTCGAACAAAGATCTAGTACTCCTTATCACCAAGTCCAGCCATTTGCTGGAGAAGGTCCCAAGGCAAAGCTAGCTGTTTTTGATGGTAGCGGAGACTGGGAATCGTTTCTGTTACCATTTGAGCGACAGGCTAGGAAGTATGGTTGGAGTGGAGACTACAGAGTGGACTGTTTGTATGACTGCCTGAGGGGGTCAGCTATTAAGTATGTCTGTTCACTTCCTGAACATATCCGTGAGGATTACATCCTTCTTAAAGAGCAGCTAACTCAACGTTTTGGTCAGCGTGACCCCCCAACCACAATCAGAAGGAAACTAGGAGAACTCCGCCAGCTCAAGGAGTCTGCAGCTGAGTTTGCTGAGGAGGTGCAACGCTTAGTCACCTTGGCCTACCCTGGCGTGGAGCTCGATCTGCAAGACCAACTTGCTACAGACTTCTTCCTCAAGGGACTTCGCAACCAAAAAGTTGCTTATGAAGTAATGAACAAGGATCCCCATTCATTAGTTGAGGCTCAAAGACTAGTGGAGGCCCATGAGCACAATTATCGAGCCACTGTAGGCCGTGATATTGATGCAAAGAGCAGAGCCAGACGTATTTCCTGGGCAGATGACGAGGAACTGCCCATTGATTCTTCTGCAGTTGCACGCAGAGTTCCAAGTCCGAGCTATGCTACTGCTGATCAAGTAGCTGCCCTCTCACAGAAGACTGCATTCCTAACAGAGCAAGTAGAAAAGATTAGTAAGAGCTATGTGTCTGCTGACCAGTTTAATCTCCTGATGCAAAAGATGGAACAGCTGCAATCAAAGCTGGATATCCTTACAGCTAGGGAGCCGAGAAAGCTGGAGGAAGTAAATCAGGAACGGAGGCGAGGGCGGTCTCCAACACAAGATAGCACACCACGAACAAGAACCTACTCGCCAAGCCCCAATCGTGCTGGAGCAGGTTTGTGCTATCACTGTGGTGAAGAAGGGCATTTCCGAAGAGAATGTGTCAGGCTGTCAACTCCGCCACTCAACCCTAGTCAAACTAACAAAGATCATAACCACAGTACCACTTCAAAAGGTCTAGAACGCTGGAGAAGCCAGTCTCCCACACCACAAGTGGGGCGTGCAAAAAGCAGAGGCCCAAGCTTGCTTATTGATGTGACTGTAAACTGCATTCCAACACAAGCTGTTGTAGACACGGGAGCTGAAGCGACAGTTATCTCAGAGACTTTGTACCGGCAGTTTCCCCTCAGTAAGCAGACAGCTACAACACAGACATGTCTCCATAATGCAGAAGAAGGGAAGGACATGAATGCTAAAGCTGGACTAAAAGTTAAATTTCAAATTGGCACCTGGAGCACAGAATGGGAAGTCTTTGTGGCTCCGATACGTGACCCTGTCCTATTGGGGCTCGATTTTTTGCAGGCTGCAAATGTAACCATCCATACTAGTGGCAGAGTGTTCATTGCAGAAGAATTGGTTCCTGCTAAGGTTGTTGGTGGTGATGGAACAAATTATCACGTTGCTCGAGTGGTTCTAGAGACAGACGCAATGTTACCACCAGAAAGTGAGTGTCTAGTCTGGGGTGAAGTTGACAATCCGAAGCCTGGTGTCTGCGCTGTTCTGGAACCCTACCTGATCACAGAAACTGTGGCCTCAGGGAGTGTTGTCACAACTATGGAGAGTCGAGTGGTTGTGAGGCTTTGTAATTTTTCCAGCAACAAAACCACCTTACCAAAAGGGGCCTGTCTTGGTCTCTTGGTAGAAACATATCCAGATGAGGGCCTGATGGATTACAAACAGCAGGATAAAGACTGTGGTAACACTCGAGAGCAAAGTGATGACACAAATCTTTCAGAACTGAGGAGACTGACAACTGCAACAGACCTACCTGAGCATCTCCAAGCCCTTTATGCGAGTTCGAGTGGAACCTTAAGTGATGCACAGCAACAGCGACTTATTGAGCTCCTGCTGTCATATAGATTTCTCTTTGCTGTTTCAGATTTGGACCTTGGCCTCTTAACAGCTGTCACACACAGGATAAATACTGGAGCTGCTGGGCCTGTACGCCAGCCAGTCAGACGGACTCCCCTTGGATTTCAAGAGGAAGAGGAGAGGCATCTCAATGCTATGCTGGAAGCAGGAGTCGTAACACCTTCTGCCTCGGAGTGGGCGTCACCCGTGGTGTTAGTTCGTAAAAAGGATGGAGGCGTTCGCTGGTGTGTCGACTATCGGCGCCTCAACAGCTTGACAGCCAAGGATGCTTATCCTCTTCCCAAAATTGAGGAATGCCTTGATGTCCTTGGTGGAGCTTGTGTCTTCTCTACCTTAGACCTTCAGTCTGGCTACTGGCAAATTGCGGTAGATGAAATGGACAGAACAAAGACTGCCTTCATTACTCGCTATGGCCTTTATGAGTACACACGTATGCCCTTTGGCCTGTGCAACGCTCCAAGCACTTTTCAAAGAGCAATGGAGCTTGTTCTTCGAGGACTTCAGTGGGAAACGCTCTTGATTTACTTGGATGACATCATCATCCTGGGCAAAGGGGTCGATGAGAGCCTTGATCGACTTGAAACAGTCTTTCAGCGCCTTTTCAGCTATGGATTAAAGCTAAAGCCATCCAAGTGTCACCTGCTTAAAGAAGAGGTCCTTTTCCTGGGTCATGTGGTCAGTGGCGAAGGTATACGACCAAATCCATCTTTGATTAGTGATGTGGAAGCTTGGAACCCCCCCACGAGTGTACATGAGCTGAAGGCCTTTCTTGGACTGTGTAATTACTACAGGAAGTTTGTTCCAGCATTTTCTGAGATGGCCAGTCCTCTTAACGAACTCCTAAAAAAAGAAGTAACATTCTTGTGGACCGAGGAGCACCAAAATGCTTTCACACAGCTCAAAGAAAAATTAACTTCTGCACCTGTGCTTGGATATCCTTTAGCGGAAGGAAAATACATCCTGGACACCGATGCCTCAAATCACAGTATTGGTGCAGTGTTGGCACAACTTCAGTGGGGAGAGGAGAGAGTTATCACTTATGCAAGCACCCACCTCACCCCGGCTCAGAGGAGATACTGTGTAACAAGACGGGAGTTGCTAGCTGTTGTTTTATACACCCGCCAGTTTCGACACTACCTGCTTGGCAGGAAGTTCCTTCTACGTACTGATCACAACAGTCTTACTTGGTTGTTCCGGTTCAAGCATCCAGAGGGACAGCTTGCTCGCTGGCTGGAAGAGCTCTGTCAGTACGATTTTGACATTGAGCACAGAGCGGGGAAACATCATTCAAATGCTGATGCAATGTCAAGATGTGGTGGGGAGCTCTCCAATATGTGCAACTGTTATCAGGCAGGGATGAGCGTTTCAAATCTGCCATGTGGTGGCTGTAAACATTGCAAAAAACTGCACGACCACTGGGAGAGATTTGAAGAAGATGTGGATGATGTGGTTCCACTTGCAGTAAGAAGCATTGAGTGTGCAACAGAGGAACACATTATAGACAACCCTGGTGATGGTGATGAGAACAGTGCAGCAGCAGAGTTGTTTGAGAGCCCACATGTGAACTGGCTGGAAGCTTTCTCAAAAGTTAAGCTAGCACAAGAGCAGAGAGCTGATCCTGACCTCTCCATCCTGCATGAGTGGAAACAGACGGGAATCCTTCCAACAAAAGAAGATGTTGCATTGAAGAGTCCAGCGGTAAGAAAATACTGGCTGTGTTGGCCACAAGTAGTACTCGATCAAGGTGTCCTCTTTTATCGTTGGGAAAGGCCTGGAGGACTCAGTCCCTCCCTACTGTTGCTTGTGCCTGCCTCAATGCAAACAGAAGTGTTACAAGCCTGCCATAACCCACCGCAATCTGGCCATTTGGGTGAAGGAAAGACTTTAGAGCGACTCCGTCAAAGTTTCCACTGGTATGGCATGGGTGGAGATGTACACTTGTACATACGGAGGTGCAAACTCTGCAATGCCTGCAAAGTTGCAGGACCGAACAAGAGGGCCAAGCTTCAAAAGTACCAAGCAGGGGCGCCAATGGATCGGATCCATATTGATATATTGGGCCCATTTCCTGTGTCCAGTTCAGGAAACAAGTACGTTCTAATCATAATGGACCAGTTTACTCGATGGGTAGAAGCCTTTCCTGTGCCAGACCAAGGGGCAGAAACTACGGCTAAGACACTCGTCTATGAGTTTGTCTCCAGGTTTGGAGCACCACTTGAACTGCACACAGATCAGGGTCGAAATTTTGAAAGTTCTTTGTTCAGAAATGTTTGTAGTCTGTTGCAGATCACAAAAACGAGGACGACCCCATACCATCCTGCCTCCAATGGGCAAGTTGAGAGGTTCAATCGAACGCTCCTTCAGATGATTCGATGCTATGTAAACCAGAATCAGAAAAACTGGGATGAGCATCTTCCTCTTCTTACATCAGCGTACCGTAGCTCCCAACATGCAGTTACTGGATTCACACCAAATAGGCTCATGCTTGGAAGGGAAGTTTACCAACCTCAGGATTTATGGTCCGGCATAGCAGAGCAGAAGACAGACAGTTTGGAAGTGCCAGATTTTCTGTACAACTTGGAAAAAGGGTTAAGAGATGCACATGATGTTGCCAGGGAACACCTCCAGACAGCCCAACAACGACAAAAGAAGATCTATGATCTCAGGGCTCAGGAGAGGAAGTATGTTGTTGGAGATCTGGTGTATATGCGGGACAGTACTAAAAAAAAAGGACAGAGTCCAAAACTCCAGTCACCTTGGAAAGGTCCTTTTGTGATATCTGCCTGCTGTGGCCCGGTACTTTATGAGGTTCAGGGGTTACGACAAAAGAAAATTATGCATCATGATCGTCTCAAGCCCTATGACTGTGACGTGATTCCAGCAAGGGTTAGACGTCAAAGGAGTGAAATTCTGAAAAAGAGCAAGGATACCCCTGACAACCCCAGTATTCCAGAATCTCTGCATGAGTCAGATACACCGGCATCCCAGGCTAGCAGTGAAACTGAATCAATTTCTTCTGACCTTGAACCCCAGGAGAATCAGGACAAGGAGAGAAAGCGACAGCCAGCAGCTCGTCGACGCAGGAAAGAAAGAAGAGGACTTGGATTGATGTCAGACATAGGAGAACAAGAGATGGTCAAGAGAACACAAAAGGGAAGAGAAATACGGAAGCCAGCAAGATACAACCCTTAGTGTTTCATTATTGCTTTACACTGTTTATAAGTACAGTTTCTTCGTTCTTGGTAACTGTTTGATTATTACTGCTTGCTTTGTACTGAAGGGACTCAGTACTGTTAAAGGGGGGGGATAGTGTAGTAAAGAGAGCATGGTTCCTTTAAGAGTATTCACTGTGTTTATTCTGTTTCTATTCCTATTGGCTGTTTAGTTACGTTATTTGCGGAGTTATGTGGTACGAAAACTCCTGTTTAGTTCATTAGAGAGGTTGCTCGCATGCTCATCGCACGGTCGGAAAAGCTGCCGTTCTGTGCCGGAGCAAGAGCACCAAATAGCGGAATAGTGTGACATCTAAGGACATGTAAGCTGGTTTTTATGTCACTTGCACTGTTGTGACTAGATTGTGAATGTACGTTGTTTAAAACGTTAAGTAAACACTATACGGAAAAGACGATCCTCTTGTCGTGCCTCATTCCCACGCATCCACGCAGGCCAACGCAAAGCGAAACTAACCGCACGCACGACAATAGCATAAGTTATTGGTGAGGTTAACAACAGCCGTACTTTGTTGAACTAACGTGGTTCAAACGATGAGACCATATGAAACAGTCTTTACTAGCTTATTCGTTTCCACAAAAATGCTGCACAAATAAGCAAGCATTTTAACGTTTTAAAAACACTAATCTACAATTATTGTTCAATCGCTGGAGTGTTTTATTTTTTATTATTTTTAATGCCTTTAAAATATGTAGTTTTGTGAACACGGACGAAGAAACGCCAGCCCCGAAGCTCATCCGTAAACCACATAAACAGCTCATATGCGCTTAATATAGCTCTTTAAAATGATATTCTGTTTACATTGTGTACAGTCGCTGGAGTGTTTTTATTTAAATGCTTTTAAAGAGGCTCAGTGGTGTAGTTCGCAGACCGAGAGCTCGGAGCCTTGACTCTCATGTCAGTAAAACAGAAAACACTGGCTGAAGGCAGCTCTCTCCGTTTTAAATGAAACTGCTTGCAAACTCCTGAAATTAGCTCTTGTTCAAAGGGGTTGACGGAATGAAATCGCTGGAACATTTAAATTTTAAAAGGCCGTATTTATTTTCATTTTCCGCTCCACCCCTTCAGTGGAGTGGAATGGCCTAAACTGGGCATTATTTTTCGTACGTGACCTGTGGTTAGAAGCATTGTTTCTTGTTAGCAAGACATATGGCTTAATAAATTATGTTCTTGGGCATAATTTGCAAGCTAACATGAAGTAAAAGCTATAACCTACGTTTAACCTAAATATAAATGATTTTATTCAGTATTTTTGTGCGTCCTCTATAAAGCAACATTTATGAGTAGTGCGCATGCGCACAAATGCCTAAGGGAACTTTCGGAGTATAAGAGGGAAACTGTGCTAAATCAAACATAAAATACAGCGAAATGACAGGGAGCAAGAAAATATTACGTGAGTGATTAGGTGCTTTGTTCAATACAGGTGCATTTTTTTGAGAACTCTAATCAGGTAAATAGCAGAAGTTATTAGTTGGTCATTAAAAACGGCCGTGCTTTGTTGAACTATGTGGTTCAAACGATGAGACCATATTCATGAAACAGTCTTTACTAGCTAATTCGTTTCCACAAAAATGCAGCACAAATAAGCAAGCATTTTAACGTTTTCAATACACTAATCTACTATTACTGTTCAATCGCTGGAGTGTTTTTATTTTTTATTTTTTAAATGCCTTTAAAATGTGTAGTTTTGTGAACACGGACGAAGAAACGCCAGCCCCGAAGCTCATCCGTAAACCACATAAACAGCTCATATGCGCTTAATATAGCTCTTTAAAATGATATTCTGTTTACATTGTGTACAGTCGCTGGAGTGTTTTTATTTAAATGCTTTTAAAGAGACCGAGAGCTCGGAGCCTTGACTCTCATGTCAGTAAAACAGAAAACACTGGCTGAAGGCAGCTCTCTCCGTTTTAAATGAAACTGCTTGCAAACTCCTGAAATTAGCTCTTGTTCAAAGGGGTTGACGGAATGAAATCGCTGGAACATTTAAATTTTAAAAGGCCGTATTTATTTTCATTTTCCGCTCCACCCCTTCAGTGGAGTGGAATGGCCTAAACTGGGCATTATTTTTCGTACGTGACCTGTGGTTAGAAGCATTGTTTCTTGTTAGCAAGACATATGGCTTAATATATTATGTTCTTGGGCATAATTTGCAAGCTAACATGAAGTAAAAGCTATAACCTACGTTTAACCTAAATATAAATGATTTTATTCAGTATTTTTGTGCGTCCTCTATAAAGCAACATTTATGAGTAGTGCGCATGCGCACAAATGCCTAAGGGAACTTTCGGAGTATAAGAGGGAAACTGTGCTAAATCAAACATAAAATACAGCGAAATGACAGGGAGCAAGAAAATATTACGTGAGTGATTAGGTGCTTTGTTCAATACAGGTGCATTTTTTTGAGAACTCTAATCAGGTAAATAGCAGAAGTTATTAGTTGGTCATTAAAAACGGCCGTGCTTTGTTGAACTATGTGGTTCAAACGATGAGACCATATTCATGAAACAGTCTTTACTAGCTAATTCGTTTCCACAAAAATGCAGCACAAATAAGCAAGCATTTTAACGTTTTAAATACACTAATCTACAATTATTGTTCAATCGCTGGAGTGTTTTTTTATTTTTTAAATGCCTTTAAAATATGTAGTTTTGTGAACACGGACGAAGAAACGCCAGCCCCGAAGGTCATCCGTAAACCACATAAACAGCTCATATGCGCTTAATATAGCTCTTTAAAATGATATTCTGTTTACATTGTGTACAGTCGCTGGAGTGTTTTCATTTAAATGCTTTTAAAGAGACCGAGAGCTCGGAGCCTTGACTCTCATGTCAGTAAAACAGAAAACACTGGCTGAAGGCAGCTCTCTCCGTTTTAAATGAAACTGCTTGCAAACTCCTGAAATTAGCTCTTGTTCAAAGGGGTTGACGGAATGAAATCGCTGGAACATTTAAATTTTAAAAGGCCGTATTTATTTTCATTTTCCGCTCCACCCCTTCAGTGGAGTGGAATGGCCTAAACTGGGCATTATTTTTCGTACGTGACCTGTGGTTAGAAGCATTGTTTCTTGTTAGCAAGACATATGGCTTAATAAATTATGTTCTTGGGCATAATTTGCAAGCTAACATGAAGTAAAAGCTATAACCTACGTTTAACCTAAATATAAATGATTTTATTCAGTATTTTTGTGCGTCCTCTATAAAGCAACATTTATGAGTAGTGCGCATGCGCACAAATGCCTAAGGGAACTTTCGGAGTATAAGAGGGAAACTGTGCTAAATCAAACATAAAATACAGCGAAATGACAGGGAGCAAGAAAATATTACGTGAGTGATTAGGTGCTTTGTTCAATACAGGTGCATTTTTTTGAGAACTCTAATCAGGTAAATAGCAGAAGTTATTAGTTGGTCATTAAAAACGGCCGTGCTTTGTTGAACTATGTGGTTCAAACGATGAGACCATATTCATGAAACAGTCTTTACTAGCTAATTCGTTTCCACAAAAATGCAGCACAAATAAGCAAGCATTTTAACGTTTTCAATACACTAATCTACTATTACTGTTCAATCGCTGGAGTGTTTTTATTTTTTATTTTTTAAATGCCTTTAAAATGTGTAGTTTTGTGAACACGGACGAAGAAACGCCAGCCCCGAAGCTCATCCGTAAACCACATAAACAGCTCATATGCGCTTAATATAGCTCTTTAAAATGATATTCTGTTTACATTGTGTACAGTCGCTGGAGTGTTTTTATTTAAATGCTTTTAAAGAGACCGAGAGCTCGGAGCCTTGACTCTCATGTCAGTAAAACAGAAAACACTGGCTGAAGGCAGCTCTCTCCGTTTTAAATGAAACTGCTTGCAAACTCCTGAAATTAGCTCTTGTTCAAAGGGGTTGACGGAATGAAATCGCTGGAACATTTAAATTTTAAAAGGCCGTATTTATTTTCATTTTCCGCTCCACCCCTTCAGTGGAGTGGAATGGCCTAAACTGGGCATTATTTTTCGTACGTGACCTGTGGTTAGAAGCATTGTTTCTTGTTAGCAAGACATATGGCTTAATATATTATGTTCTTGGGCATAATTTGCAAGCTAACATGAAGTAAAAGCTATAACCTACGTTTAACCTAAATATAAATGATTTTATTCAGTATTTTTGTGCGTCCTCTATAAAGCAACATTTATGAGTAGTGCGCATGCGCACAAATGCCTAAGGGAACTTTCGGAGTATAAGAGGGAAACTGTGCTAAATCAAACATAAAATACAGCGAAATGACAGGGAGCAAGAAAATATTACGTGAGTGATTAGGTGCTTTGTTCAATACAGGTGCATTTTTTTGAGAACTCTAATCAGGTAAATAGCAGAAGTTATTAGTTGGTCATTAAAAACGGCCGTGCTTTGTTGAACTATGTGGTTCAAACGATGAGACCATATTCATGAAACAGTCTTTACTAGCTAATTCGTTTCCACAAAAATGCAGCACAAATAAGCAAGCATTTTAACGTTTTAAATACACTAATCTACAATTATTGTTCAATCGCTGGAGTGTTTTTTTATTTTTTAAATGCCTTTAAAATATGTAGTTTTGTGAACACGGACGAAGAAACGCCAGCCCCGAAGGTCATCCGTAAACCACATAAACAGCTCATATGCGCTTAATATAGCTCTTTAAAATGATATTCTGTTTACATTGTGTACAGTCGCTGGAGTGTTTTTATTTAAATGCTTTTAAAGAGACCGAGAGCTCGGAGCCTTGACTCTCATGTCAGTAAAACAGAAAACACTGGCTGAAGGCAGCTCTCTCCGTTTTAAATGAAACTGCTTGCAAACTCCTGAAATTAGCTCTTGTTCAAAGGGGTTGACGGAATGAAATCGCTGGAACATTTAAATTTTAAAAGGCCGTATTTATTTTCATTTTCCGCTCCACCCCTTCAGTGGAGTGGAATGGCCTAAACTGGGCATTATTTTTCGTACGTGACCTGTGGTTAGAAGCATTGTTTCTTGTTAGCAAGACATATGGCTTAATAAATTATGTTCTTGGGCATAATTTGCAAGCTAACATGAAGTAAAAGCTATAACCTACGTTTAACCTAAATATAAATGATTTTATTCAGTATTTTTGTGCGTCCTCTATAAAGCAACATTTATGAGTAGTGCGCATGCGCACAAATGCCTAAGGGAACTTTCGGAGTATAAGAGGGAAACTGTGCTAAATCAAACATAAAATACAGCGAAATGACAGGGAGCAAGAAAATATTACGTGAGTGATTAGGTGCTTTGTTCAATACAGGTGCATTTTTTTGAGAACTCTAATCAGGTAAATAGCAGAAGTTATTAGTTGGTCATTAAAAACGGCCGTGCTTTGTTGAACTATGTGGTTCAAACGATGAGACCATATTCATGAAACAGTCTTTACTAGCTAATTCGTTTCCACAAAAATGCAGCACAAATAAGCAAGCATTTTAACGTTTTCAATACACTAATCTACTATTACTGTTCAATCGCTGGAGTGTTTTTATTTTTTATTTTTTAAATGCCTTTAAAATGTGTAGTTTTGTGAACACGGACGAAGAAACGCCAGCCCCGAAGCTCATCCGTAAACCACATAAACAGCTCATATGCGCTTAATATAGCTCTTTAAAATGATATTCTGTTTACATTGTGTACAGTCGCTGGAGTGTTTTTATTTAAATGCTTTTAAAGAGACCGAGAGCTCGGAGCCTTGACTCTCATGTCAGTAAAACAGAAAACACTGGCTGAAGGCAGCTCTCTCCGTTTTAAATGAAACTGCTTGCAAACTCCTGAAATTAGCTCTTGTTCAAAGGGGTTGACGGAATGAAATCGCTGGAACATTTAAATTTTAAAAGGCCGTATTTATTTTCATTTTCCGCTCCACCCCTTCAGTGGAGTGGAATGGCCTAAACTGGGCATTATTTTTCGTACGTGACCTGTGGTTAGAAGCATTGTTTCTTGTTAGCAAGACATATGGCTTAATATATTATGTTCTTGGGCATAATTTGCAAGCTAACATGAAGTAAAAGCTATAACCTACGTTTAACCTAAATATAAATGATTTTATTCAGTATTTTTGTGCGTCCTCTATAAAGCAACATTTATGAGTAGTGCGCATGCGCACAAATGCCTAAGGGAACTTTCGGAGTATAAGAGGGAAACTGTGCTAAATCAAACATAAAATACAGCGAAATGACAGGGAGCAAGAAAATATTACGTGAGTGATTAGGTGCTTTGTTCAATACAGGTGCATTTTTTTGAGAACTCTAATCAGGTAAATAGCAGAAGTTATTAGTTGGTCATTAAAAACGGCCGTGCTTTGTTGAACTATGTGGTTCAAACGATGAGACCATATTCATGAAACAGTCTTTACTAGCTAATTCGTTTCCACAAAAATGCAGCACAAATAAGCAAGCATTTTAACGTTTTAAATACACTAATCTACAATTATTGTTCAATCGCTGGAGTGTTTTTTTATTTTTTAAATGCCTTTAAAATATGTAGTTTTGTGAACACGGACGAAGAAACGCCAGCCCCGAAGGTCATCCGTAAACCACATAAACAGCTCATATGCGCTTAATATAGCTCTTTAAAATGATATTCTGTTTACATTGTGTACAGTCGCTGGAGTGTTTTTATTTAAATGCTTTTAAAGAGACCGAGAGCTCGGAGCCTTGACTCTCATGTCAGTAAAACAGAAAACACTGGCTGAAGGCAGCTCTCTCCGTTTTAAATGAAACTGCTTGCAAACTCCTGAAATTAGCTCTTGTTCAAAGGGGTTGACGGAATGAAATCGCTGGAACATTTAAATTTTAAAAGGCCGTATTTATTTTCATTTTCCGCTCCACCCCTTCAGTGGAGTGGAATGGCCTAAACTGGGCATTATTTTTCGTACGTGACCTGTGGTTAGAAGCATTGTTTCTTGTTAGCAAGACATATGGCTTAATAAATTATGTTCTTGGGCATAATTTGCAAGCTAACATGAAGTAAAAGCTATAACCTACGTTTAACCTAAATATAAATGATTTTATTCAGTATTTTTGTGCGTCCTCTATAAAGCAACATTTATGAGTAGTGCGCATGCGCACAAATGCCTAAGGGAACTTTCGGAGTATAAGAGGGAAACTGTGCTAAATCAAACATAAAATACAGCGAAATGACAGGGAGCAAGAAAATATTACGTGAGTGATTAGGTGCTTTGTTCAATACAGGTGCATTTTTTTGAGAACTCTAATCAGGTAAATAGCAGAAGTTATTAGTTGGTCATTAAAAACGGCCGTGCTTTGTTGAACTATGTGGTTCAAACGATGAGACCATATTCATGAAACAGTCTTTACTAGCTAATTCGTTTCCACAAAAATGCAGCACAAATAAGCAAGCATTTTAACGTTTTCAATACACTAATCTACTATTACTGTTCAATCGCTGGAGTGTTTTTATTTTTTATTTTTTAAATGCCTTTAAAATGTGTAGTTTTGTGAACACGGACGAAGAAACGCCAGCCCCGAAGCTCATCCGTAAACCACATAAACAGCTCATATGCGCTTAATATAGCTCTTTAAAATGATATTCTGTTTACATTGTGTACAGTCGCTGGAGTGTTTTTATTTAAATGCTTTTAAAAGAGGCTCAGTGATGTAGTTCGCAGACTGAGAGCTCGGAGCCTTGACTCTCATGTCAGTACAACAGAAAACACTGGCTGAAGGCAGCTCTCTCCGTTTTAAATGAAACTGCTTGCAAACTCCTGAAATTAGCTCTTGTTCAAAGGGGTTGACGGAATGAAATCGCTGGAACATTTAAATTTTAAAAGGCCGTATTTATTTTCATTTTCCGCTAAACCCCTTCAGTGGAGTGGAATGGCCTAAACTGGGCATTATTTTTCGTACGTGACCTGTGGTTAGAAGCATTGTTTCTTGTTAGCAAGACATATGGCTTAATAAATTATGTTCTTGGGCATAATTTGCAAGCTAACATGCAGTAAAAGCTATAACCTACGTTTAACCTAAATATAAATGATTTTATTCAGTATTTTTGTGCGTCCTCTATAAAGCACCATTTATGAGTAGTGCGCATGCGCACAAATGCCTAAGGGAACTTTCGGAGTATAAGAGGGAAACTGTGCTAAATCAAACATAAAATACAGCGAAATGACAGGGAGCAAGAAAATATTACGTGAGTGATTAGGTGCTTTGTTCAATACAGGTGCATTTTTTTGAGAGCTCTAATCAGTTAAATAGCATAAGTTATTGGTGAGGTTAACAACAGCCGTACTTTGTTGAACTAACGTGGTTCAAACGATGAGACCATATGAAACAGTCTTTACTAGCTTATTCGTTTCCACAAAAATGCTGCACAAATAAGCAAGCATTTTAACGTTTTAAAAACACTAATCTACAATTATTGTTCAATCGCTGGAGTGTTTTATTTTTTATTATTTTTAATGCCTTTAAAATATGTAGTTTTGTGAACACGGACGAAGAAACGCCAGCCCCGAAGCTCATCCGTAAACCACATAAACAGCTCATATGCGCTTAATATAGCTCTTTAAAATGATATTCTGTTTACATTGTGTACAGTCGCTGGAGTGTTTTTATTTAAATGCTTTTAAAGAGGCTCAGTGGTGTAGTTCGCAGACCGAGAGCTCGGAGCCTTGACTCTCATGTCAGTAAAACAGAAAACACTGGCTGAAGACAGCTCTCTCCGTTTTAAATGAAACTGCTTGCAAACTCCTGAAATTAGCTCTTGTTCAAAGGGGTTGACGGAATGAAATCGCTGGAACATTTAAATTTTAAAAGGCCGTATTTATTTTCATTTTCCGCTCCACCCCTTCAGTGGAGTGGAATGGCCTAAACTGGGCATTATTTTTCGTACGTGACCTGTGGTTAGAAGCATTGTTTCTTGTTAGCAAGACATATGCCTTAATAAATTATGTTCTTGGGCATAATTTGCAAGCTAACATGAAGTAAAAGCTATAACCTACGTTTAACCTAAATATAAATGATTTTATTCAGTATTTTTGTGCGTCCTCTATAAAGCAACATTTATGAGTAGTGCGCATGCGCACAAATGCCTAAGGGAACTTTCGGAGTATAAGAGGGAAACTGTGCTAAATCAAACATAAAATACAGCGAAATGACAGGGAATAAAAAATATTAAATGAGTGATTAGTTGCTATGTTCAATACAGTTGCTTTTTTTGAGAACTCTAATCAGGTAAATAGCTGAAGTTATTAGTTGGTCATTAAAAACGGCCGTGCTTTGTTGAACTATGTGGTTCAAACGATGAGACCATATTCATGAAACAGTCTTTACTAGCTAATTCGTTTCCACAAAAATGCAGCACAAATAAGCAAGCATTTTAACGTTTTCAATACACTAATCTACTATTACTGTTCAATCGCTGGAGTGTTTTTATTTTTTATTTTTTAAATGCCTTTAAAATGTGTAGTTTTGTGAACACGGACGAAGAAACGCCAGCCCCGAAGCTCATCCGTAAACCACATAAACAGCTCATATGCGCTTAATATAGCTCTTTAAAATGATATTCTGTTTACATTGTGTACAGTCGCTGGAGTGTTTTTATTTAAATGCTTTTAAAGAGACCGAGAGCTCGGAGCCTTGACTCTCATGTCAGTAAAACAGAAAACACTGGCTGAAGGCAGCTCTCTCCGTTTTAAATGAAACTGCTTGCAAACTCCTGAAATTAGCTCTTGTTCAAAGGGGTTGACGGAATGAAATCGCTGGAACATTTAAATTTTAAAAGGCCGTATTTATTTTCATTTTCCGCTCCACCCCTTCAGTGGAGTGGAATGGCCTAAACTGGGCATTATTTTTCGTACGTGACCTGTGGTTAGAAGCATTGTTTCTTGTTAGCAAGACATATGGCTTAATAAATTATGTTCTTGGGCATAATTTGCAAGCTAACATGAAGTAAAAGCTATAACCTACGTTTAACCTAAATATAAATGATTTTATTCAGTATTTTTGTGCGTCCTCTATAAAGCAACATTTATGAGTAGTGCGCATGCGCACAAATGCCTAAGGGAACTTTCGGAGTATAAGAGGGAAACTGTGCTAAATCAAACATAAAATACAGCGAAATGACAGGGAGCAAGAAAATATTACGTGAGTGATTAGGTGCTTTGTTCAATACAGGTGCATTTTTTTGAGAACTCTAATCAGGTAAATAGCAGAAGTTATTAGTTGGTCATTAAAAACGGCCGTGCTTTGTTGAACTATGTGGTTCAAACGATGAGACCATATTCATGAAACAGTCTTTACTAGCTAATTCGTTTCCACAAAAATGCAGCACAAATAAGCAAGCATTTTAACGTTTTAAATACACTAATCTACAATTATTGTTCAATCGCTGGAGTGTTTTTTTATTTTTTAAATGCCTTTAAAATATGTAGTTTTGTGAACACGGACGAAGAAACGCCAGCCCCGAAGGTCATCCGTAAACCACATAAACAGCTCATATGCGCTTAATATAGCTCTTTAAAATGATATTCTGTTTACATTGTGTACAGTCGCTGGAGTGTTTTTATTTAAATGCTTTTAAAGAGACCGAGAGCTCGGAGCCTTGACTCTCATGTCAGTAAAACAGAAAACACTGGCTGAAGGCAGCTCTCTCCGTTTTAAATGAAACTGCTTGCAAACTCCTGAAATTAGCTCTTGTTCAAAGGGGTTGACGGAATGAAATCGCTGGAACATTTAAATTTTAAAAGGCCGTATTTATTTTCATTTTCCGCTCCACCCCTTCAGTGGAGTGGAATGGCCTAAACTGGGCATTATTTTTCGTACGTGACCTGTGGTTAGAAGCATTGTTTCTTGTTAGCAAGACATATGGCTTAATAAATTATGTTCTTGGGCATAATTTGCAAGCTAACATGAAGTAAAAGCTATAACCTACGTTTAACCTAAATATAAATGATTTTATTCAGTATTTTTGTGCGTCCTCTATAAAGCAACATTTATGAGTAGTGCGCATGCGCACAAATGCCTAAGGGAACTTTCGGAGTATAAGAGGGAAACTGTGCTAAATCAAACATAAAATACAGCGAAATGACAGGGAGCAAGAAAATATTACGTGAGTGATTAGGTGCTTTGTTCAATACAGGTGCATTTTTTTGAGAACTCTAATCAGGTAAATAGCAGAAGTTATTAGTTGGTCATTAAAAACGGCCGTGCTTTGTTGAACTATGTGGTTCAAACGATGAGACCATATTCATGAAACAGTCTTTACTAGCTAATTCGTTTCCACAAAAATGCAGCACAAATAAGCAAGCATTTTAACGTTTTCAATACACTAATCTACTATTACTGTTCAATCGCTGGAGTGTTTTTATTTTTTATTTTTTAAATGCCTTTAAAATGTGTAGTTTTGTGAACACGGACGAAGAAACGCCAGCCCCGAAGCTCATCCGTAAACCACATAAACAGCTCATATGCGCTTAATATAGCTCTTTAAAATGATATTCTGTTTACATTGTGTACAGTCGCTGGAGTGTTTTTATTTAAATGCTTTTAAAGAGACCGAGAGCTCGGAGCCTTGACTCTCATGTCAGTAAAACAGAAAACACTGGCTGAAGGCAGCTCTCTCCGTTTTAAATGAAACTGCTTGCAAACTCCTGAAATTAGCTCTTGTTCAAAGGGGTTGACGGAATGAAATCGCTGGAACATTTAAATTTTAAAAGGCCGTATTTATTTTCATTTTCCGCTCCACCCCTTCAGTGGAGTGGAATGGCCTAAACTGGGCATTATTTTTCGTACGTGACCTGTGGTTAGAAGCATTGTTTCTTGTTAGCAAGACATATGGCTTAATAAATTATGTTCTTGGGCATAATTTGCAAGCTAACATGAAGTAAAAGCTATAACCTACGTTTAACCTAAATATAAATGATTTTATTCAGTATTTTTGTGCGTCCTCTATAAAGCAACATTTATGAGTAGTGCGCATGCGCACAAATGCCTAAGGGAACTTTCGGAGTATAAGAGGGAAACTGTGCTAAATCAAACATAAAATACAGCGAAATGACAGGGAGCAAGAAAATATTACGTGAGTGATTAGGTGCTTTGTTCAATACAGGTGCATTTTTTTGAGAACTCTAATCAGGTAAATAGCAGAAGTTATTAGTTGGTCATTAAAAACGGCCGTGCTTTGTTGAACTATGTGGTTCAAACGATGAGACCATATTCATGAAACAGTCTTTACTAGCTAATTCGTTTCCACAAAAATGCAGCACAAATAAGCAAGCATTTTAACGTTTTAAATACACTAATCTACAATTATTGTTCAATCGCTGGAGTGTTTTTTTATTTTTTAAATGCCTTTAAAATATGTAGTTTTGTGAACACGGACGAAGAAACGCCAGCCCCGAAGGTCATCCGTAAACCACATAAACAGCTCATATGCGCTTAATATAGCTCTTTAAAATGATATTCTGTTTACATTGTGTACAGTCGCTGGAGTGTTTTTATTTAAATGCTTTTAAAGAGACCGAGAGCTCGGAGCCTTGACTCTCATGTCAGTAAAACAGAAAACACTGGCTGAAGGCAGCTCTCTCCGTTTTAAATGAAACTGCTTGCAAACTCCTGAAATTAGCTCTTGTTCAAAGGGGTTGACGGAATGAAATCGCTGGAACATTTAAATTTTAAAAGGCCGTATTTATTTTCATTTTCCGCTCCACCCCTTCAGTGGAGTGGAATGGCCTAAACTGGGCATTATTTTTCGTACGTGACCTGTGGTTAGAAGCATTGTTTCTTGTTAGCAAGACATATGGCTTAATAAATTATGTTCTTGGGCATAATTTGCAAGCTAACATGAAGTAAAAGCTATAACCTACGTTTAACCTAAATATAAATGATTTTATTCAGTATTTTTGTGCGTCCTCTATAAAGCAACATTTATGAGTAGTGCGCATGCGCACAAATGCCTAAGGGAACTTTCGGAGTATAAGAGGGAAACTGTGCTAAATCAAACATAAAATACAGCGAAATGACAGGGAGCAAGAAAATATTACGTGAGTGATTAGGTGCTTTGTTCAATACAGGTGCATTTTTTTGAGAACTCTAATCAGGTAAATAGCAGAAGTTATTAGTTGGTCATTAAAAACGGCCGTGCTTTGTTGAACTATGTGGTTCAAACGATGAGACCATATTCATGAAACAGTCTTTACTAGCTAATTCGTTTCCACAAAAATGCAGCACAAATAAGCAAGCATTTTAACGTTTTAAATACACTAATCTACAATTATTGTTCAATCGCTGGAGTGTTTTTTTATTTTTTAAATGCCTTTAAAATATGTAGTTTTGTGAACACGGACGAAGAAACGCCAGCCCCGAAGGTCATCCGTAAACCACATAAACAGCTCATATGCGCTTAATATAGCTCTTTAAAATGATATTCTGTTTACATTGTGTACAGTCGCTGGAGTGTTTTTATTTAAATGCTTTTAAAGAGACCGAGAGCTCGGAGCCTTGACTCTCATGTCAGTAAAACAGAAAACACTGGCTGAAGGCAGCTCTCTCCGTTTTAAATGAAACTGCTTGCAAACTCCTGAAATTAGCTCTTGTTCAAAGGGGTTGACGGAATGAAATCGCTGGAACATTTAAATTTTAAAAGGCCGTATTTATTTTCATTTTCCGCTCCACCCCTTCAGTGGAGTGGAATGGCCTAAACTGGGCATTATTTTTCGTACGTGACCTGTGGTTAGAAGCATTGTTTCTTGTTAGCAAGACATATGGCTTAATAAATTATGTTCTTGGGCATAATTTGCAAGCTAACATGAAGTAAAAGCTATAACCTACGTTTAACCTAAATATAAATGATTTTATTCAGTATTTTTGTGCGTCCTCTATAAAGCAACATTTATGAGTAGTGCGCATGCGCACAAATGCCTAAGGGAACTTTCGGAGTATAAGAGGGAAACTGTGCTAAATCAAACATAAAATACAGCGAAATGACAGGGAGCAAGAAAATATTACGTGAGTGATTAGGTGCTTTGTTCAATACAGGTGCATTTTTTTGAGAACTCTAATCAGGTAAATAGCAGAAGTTATTAGTTGGTCATTAAAAACGGCCGTGCTTTGTTGAACTATGTGGTTCAAACGATGAGACCATATTCATGAAACAGTCTTTACTAGCTAATTCGTTTCCACAAAAATGCAGCACAAATAAGCAAGCATTTTAACGTTTTCAATACACTAATCTACTATTACTGTTCAATCGCTGGAGTGTTTTTATTTTTTATTTTTTAAATGCCTTTAAAATGTGTAGTTTTGTGAACACGGACGAAGAAACGCCAGCCCCGAAGCTCATCCGTAAACCACATAAACAGCTCATATGCGCTTAATATAGCTCTTTAAAATGATATTCTGTTTACATTGTGTACAGTCGCTGGAGTGTTTTTATTTAAATGCTTTTAAAAGAGGCTCAGTGATGTAGTTCGCAGACCGAGAGCTCGGAGCCTTGACTCTCATGTCAGTACAACAGAAAACACTGGCTGAAGGCAGCTCTCTCCGTTTTAAATGAAACTGCTTGCAAACTCCTGAAATTAGCTCTTGTTCAAAGGGGTTGACGGAATGAAATCGCTGGAACATTTAAATTTTAAAAGGCCGTATTTATTTTCATTTTCCGCTAAACCCCTTCAGTGGAGTGGAATGGCCTAAACTGGGCATTATTTTTCGTACGTGACCTGTGGTTAGAAGCATTGTTTCTTGTTAGCAAGACATATGGCTTAATAAATTATGTTCTTGGGCATAATTTGCAAGCTAACATGCAGTAAAAGCTATAACCTACGTTTAACCTAAATATAAATGATTTTATTCAGTATTTTTGTGCGTCCTCTATAAAGCACCATTTATGAGTAGTGCGCATGCGCACAAATGCCTAAGGGAACTTTCGGAGTATAAGAGGGAAACTGTGCTAAATCAAACATAAAATACAGCGAAATGACAGGGAGCAAGAAAATATTACGTGAGTGATTAGGTGCTTTGTTCAATACAGGTGCATTTTTTTGAGAGCTCTAATCAGTTAAATAGCATAAGTTATTGGTGAGGTTAACAACAGCCGTACTTTGTTGAACTAACGTGGTTCAAACGATGAGACCATATGAAACAGTCTTTACTAGCTTATTCGTTTCCACAAAAATGCTGCACAAATAAGCAAGCATTTTAACGTTTTAAAAACACTAATCTACAATTATTGTTCAATCGCTGGAGTGTTTTATTTTTTATTATTTTTAATGCCTTTAAAATATGTAGTTTTGTGAACACGGACGAAGAAACGCCAGCCCCGAAGCTCATCCGTAAACCACATAAACAGCTCATATGCGCTTAATATAGCTCTTTAAAATGATATTCTGTTTACATTGTGTACAGTCGCTGGAGTGTTTTTATTTAAATGCTTTTAAAGAGGCTCAGTGGTGTAGTTCGCAGACCGAGAGCTCGGAGCCTTGACTCTCATGTCAGTAAAACAGAAAACACTGGCTGAAGACAGCTCTCTCCGTTTTAAATGAAACTGCTTGCAAACTCCTGAAATTAGCTCTTGTTCAAAGGGGTTGACGGAATGAAATCGCTGGAACATTTAAATTTTAAAAGGCCGTATTTATTTTCATTTTCCGCTCCACCCCTTCAGTGGAGTGGAATGGCCTAAACTGGGCATTATTTTTCGTACGTGACCTGTGGTTAGAAGCATTGTTTCTTGTTAGCAAGACATATGCCTTAATAAATTATGTTCTTGGGCATAATTTGCAAGCTAACATGAAGTAAAAGCTATAACCTACGTTTAACCTAAATATAAATGATTTTATTCAGTATTTTTGTGCGTCCTCTATAAAGCAACATTTATGAGTAGTGCGCATGCGCACAAATGCCTAAGGGAACTTTCGGAGTATAAGAGGGAAACTGTGCTAAATCAAACATAAAATACAGCGAAATGACAGGGAATAAAAAATATTAAATGAGTGATTAGTTGCTATGTTCAATACAGTTGCTTTTTTTGAGAACTCTAATCAGGTAAATAGCTGAAGTTATTAGTTGGTCATTAAAAACGGCCGTGCTTTGTTGAACTATGTGGTTCAAACGATGAGACCATATTCATGAAACAGTCTTTACTAGCTAATTCGTTTCCACAAAAATGCAGCACAAATAAGCAAGCATTTTAACGTTTTCAATACACTAATCTACTATTACTGTTCAATCGCTGGAGTGTTTTTATTTTTTATTTTTTAAATGCCTTTAAAATGTGTAGTTTTGTGAACACGGACGAAGAAACGCCAGCCCCGAAGCTCATCCGTAAACCACATAAACAGCTCATATGCGCTTAATATAGCTCTTTAAAATGATATTCTGTTTACATTGTGTACAGTCGCTGGAGTGTTTTTATTTAAATGCTTTTAAAGAGACCGAGAGCTCGGAGCCTTGACTCTCATGTCAGTAAAACAGAAAACACTGGCTGAAGGCAGCTCTCTCCGTTTTAAATGAAACTGCTTGCAAACTCCTGAAATTAGCTCTTGTTCAAAGGGGTTGACGGAATGAAATCGCTGGAACATTTAAATTTTAAAAGGCCGTATTTATTTTCATTTTCCGCTCCACCCCTTCAGTGGAGTGGAATGGCCTAAACTGGGCATTATTTTTCGTACGTGACCTGTGGTTAGAAGCATTGTTTCTTGTTAGCAAGACATATGGCTTAATAAATTATGTTCTTGGGCATAATTTGCAAGCTAACATGAAGTAAAAGCTATAACCTACGTTTAACCTAAATATAAATGATTTTATTCAGTATTTTTGTGCGTCCTCTATAAAGCAACATTTATGAGTAGTGCGCATGCGCACAAATGCCTAAGGGAACTTTCGGAGTATAAGAGGGAAACTGTGCTAAATCAAACATAAAATACAGCGAAATGACAGGGAGCAAGAAAATATTACGTGAGTGATTAGGTGCTTTGTTCAATACAGGTGCATTTTTTTGAGAACTCTAATCAGGTAAATAGCAGAAGTTATTAGTTGGTCATTAAAAACGGCCGTGCTTTGTTGAACTATGTGGTTCAAACGATGAGACCATATTCATGAAACAGTCTTTACTAGCTAATTCGTTTCCACAAAAATGCAGCACAAATAAGCAAGCATTTTAACGTTTTAAATACACTAATCTACAATTATTGTTCAATCGCTGGAGTGTTTTTTTATTTTTTAAATGCCTTTAAAATATGTAGTTTTGTGAACACGGACGAAGAAACGCCAGCCCCGAAGGTCATCCGTAAACCACATAAACAGCTCATATGCGCTTAATATAGCTCTTTAAAATGATATTCTGTTTACATTGTGTACAGTCGCTGGAGTGTTTTTATTTAAATGCTTTTAAAGAGACCGAGAGCTCGGAGCCTTGACTCTCATGTCAGTAAAACAGAAAACACTGGCTGAAGGCAGCTCTCTCCGTTTTAAATGAAACTGCTTGCAAACTCCTGAAATTAGCTCTTGTTCAAAGGGGTTGACGGAATGAAATCGCTGGAACATTTAAATTTTAAAAGGCCGTATTTATTTTCATTTTCCGCTCCACCCCTTCAGTGGAGTGGAATGGCCTAAACTGGGCATTATTTTTCGTACGTGACCTGTGGTTAGAAGCATTGTTTCTTGTTAGCAAGACATATGGCTTAATAAATTATGTTCTTGGGCATAATTTGCAAGCTAACATGAAGTAAAAGCTATAACCTACGTTTAACCTAAATATAAATGATTTTATTCAGTATTTTTGTGCGTCCTCTATAAAGCAACATTTATGAGTAGTGCGCATGCGCACAAATGCCTAAGGGAACTTTCGGAGTATAAGAGGGAAACTGTGCTAAATCAAACATAAAATACAGCGAAATGACAGGGAGCAAGAAAATATTACGTGAGTGATTAGGTGCTTTGTTCAATACAGGTGCATTTTTTTGAGAACTCTAATCAGGTAAATAGCAGAAGTTATTAGTTGGTCATTAAAAACGGCCGTGCTTTGTTGAACTATGTGGTTCAAACGATGAGACCATATTCATGAAACAGTCTTTACTAGCTAATTCGTTTCCACAAAAATGCAGCACAAATAAGCAAGCATTTTAACGTTTTCAATACACTAATCTACTATTACTGTTCAATCGCTGGAGTGTTTTTATTTTTTATTTTTTAAATGCCTTTAAAATGTGTAGTTTTGTGAACACGGACGAAGAAACGCCAGCCCCGAAGCTCATCCGTAAACCACATAAACAGCTCATATGCGCTTAATATAGCTCTTTAAAATGATATTCTGTTTACATTGTGTACAGTCGCTGGAGTGTTTTTATTTAAATGCTTTTAAAGAGACCGAGAGCTCGGAGCCTTGACTCTCATGTCAGTAAAACAGAAAACACTGGCTGAAGGCAGCTCTCTCCGTTTTAAATGAAACTGCTTGCAAACTCCTGAAATTAGCTCTTGTTCAAAGGGGTTGACGGAATGAAATCGCTGGAACATTTAAATTTTAAAAGGCCGTATTTATTTTCATTTTCCGCTCCACCCCTTCAGTGGAGTGGAATGGCCTAAACTGGGCATTATTTTTCGTACGTGACCTGTGGTTAGAAGCATTGTTTCTTGTTAGCAAGACATATGGCTTAATAAATTATGTTCTTGGGCATAATTTGCAAGCTAACATGAAGTAAAAGCTATAACCTACGTTTAACCTAAATATAAATGATTTTATTCAGTATTTTTGTGCGTCCTCTATAAAGCAACATTTATGAGTAGTGCGCATGCGCACAAATGCCTAAGGGAACTTTCGGAGTATAAGAGGGAAACTGTGCTAAATCAAACATAAAATACAGCGAAATGACAGGGAGCAAGAAAATATTACGTGAGTGATTAGGTGCTTTGTTCAATACAGGTGCATTTTTTTGAGAACTCTAATCAGGTAAATAGCAGAAGTTATTAGTTGGTCATTAAAAACGGCCGTGCTTTGTTGAACTATGTGGTTCAAACGATGAGACCATATTCATGAAACAGTCTTTACTAGCTAATTCGTTTCCACAAAAATGCAGCACAAATAAGCAAGCATTTTAACGTTTTAAATACACTAATCTACAATTATTGTTCAATCGCTGGAGTGTTTTTTTATTTTTTAAATGCCTTTAAAATATGTAGTTTTGTGAACACGGACGAAGAAACGCCAGCCCCGAAGGTCATCCGTAAACCACATAAACAGCTCATATGCGCTTAATATAGCTCTTTAAAATGATATTCTGTTTACATTGTGTACAGTCGCTGGAGTGTTTTTATTTAAATGCTTTTAAAGAGACCGAGAGCTCGGAGCCTTGACTCTCATGTCAGTAAAACAGAAAACACTGGCTGAAGGCAGCTCTCTCCGTTTTAAATGAAACTGCTTGCAAACTCCTGAAATTAGCTCTTGTTCAAAGGGGTTGACGGAATGAAATCGCTGGAACATTTAAATTTTAAAAGGCCGTATTTATTTTCATTTTCCGCTCCACCCCTTCAGTGGAGTGGAATGGCCTAAACTGGGCATTATTTTTTCGTACGTGACCTGTGGTTAGAAGCATTGTTTCTTGTTAGCAAGACATATGGCTTAATAAATTATGTTCTTGGGCATAATTTGCAAGCTAACATGAAGTAAAAGCTATAACCTACGTTTAACCTAAATATAAATGATTTTATTCAGTATTTTTGTGCGTCCTCTATAAAGCAACATTTATGAGTAGTGCGCATGCGCACAAATGCCTAAGGGAACTTTCGGAGTAT